>NC_134403.1:367947149-368247149 GCF_038048845.1 Mixophyes fleayi | reverse complement strand
TATCTGATAAAGCATTTGTAGAGATTTAAATGAGGGGGCAGAAAAAAAAGAGAGAGAGGCACTTCTCCGAAGCTGGTATCTTGATCTAATTTTCCATTTAAAACACGAATACGAAAAAAAAAATCCATTGTTCAGTTTTGATGGTAAATGAACAAATCAGTCACAAATATACAGCTGGATTTTAGCCAAAAAGAACGTCAGAAGTGTCCAAGACAAATAGAGAAAAAATAAAAAACCTTTCAAAGAAACGGCTGACGCAGCGGCAACGGCACCGCGCTCTCCGTGGATGTAAAGGACGCAGCAGCGACGGCACCGCGCTCTCCGTGGATATAAAGGATGCAGCGGCGGCTGCACCGCGCTCTCCGTGGATGTAAAGGACGCAGCAGCGACGGCACCGCGCTCTCCGTGGATGTAAAGGACGCAGCAGCGACGGCACCGCGCTCTCCGTGGATATAAAGGACGCAGCGGCGACGGCACCGCGCTCTCCGTGGATGTAAAGGACGCAGCAGCGACGGCACCGCGCTCTCCGTGGATGTAAAGGACGCAGCGGCGACGGCACCACGCTCTCCGTGGATGTAAAGGACGCAGCAGCAACGGCACCGCGCTCTCCGTGGATGTAAAGGACGCAGCAGCAACGGCACCGCGCTCTCCGTGGATGTAAAGGACGCAGCAGCAACGGCACCGCGCTCTCCGTGGATGTAAAGGACGCAGCAGCAACGGCACCGCGCTCTCCGTGGATGTAAAGGACGCAGCGGCGACGGCACCGCGCTCTCCGTGGATGTAAAGGACGCAGCGGCGACGGCACCGCGCTCTCCGTGGATGTAAAGGACGCAGCGGCGACGGCACCGCGCTCTCCGTGGATGTAAAGGACGCAGCAGCAATGGCACCGCGCTCTCCGTGGATGTACAGGACGCAGCGGCGACGGCACCGCGCTCTCCGTGGATGTACAGGACGCAGCAGCAATGGCACCGCGCTCTCCGTGGATGTACAGGACGCAGCAGCAACGGCACCGCGCTCTCCGTGGATGTAAAGGACGCAGCGGCGACGGCACCACGCTCTCCGTGGATGTAAAGGACGCAGCGGCGACGGCACCGCGCTCTCCGTGGATGTAAAGGACGCAGCAGCAACGGCACCGCGCTCTCCGTGGATGTAAAGGACGCAGCGGCGACGGCACCGCGCTCTCCGTGGATGTAAAGGACGCAGCGGCAGAGGGGAACATTACAGGGAATCTAATAAAGGACTTCCAAAGGCAAAATAATATCTCTGTCATAATGAGCGCAGATTAAAAACGCTTTTCTGAAACTTATAAGCGCCTTGTAAAAGTGGAGACCTGCCATTAATTGTGGGAAGACTACTGGTCTCTGAGGATGCGGCCTAAGTGGCTGCTTAATTAGCCAACGTCTGATCATTTGTCAGCCGGCTGTGTGAAGACGGGAGATGTTTTGCCGTCTCTCACCCACCAGCCCCCAAAATAAATAAATATAACTAAATAAACATATTGCCGGAGGTCACGGACTGATGTGTTCGTAGCGCGATGAAATGTTCATTCTTTTTTTTTTTGCATAATAAGATCATTTTGGGACATTACCATAATAGCATCTTGGAGAGCATAATGTCCCTATTACGGACCTGTTTTGTGATGTTATGGAGAACGGAGGTGGTTTGTGCGGCTGTACCGATGCACGTTTTGATTACCCAAATAATTTATCTTTATAGCGAGTCACCCTGCTCTACGTTTATAACCTATAGGGGCATATTCAATTAGCTTTCCGGTCAGCGGGATCGCGCCGGAACAGCCGTGAAACTTAATCCACGTTACCGCAATAACGTGGATTTTCGTTCGCAGCCCATAGGGTTGCAAACGAAAATCTGCGTTATTGCGGTACCGTAATACCGGCAATAACACGCACTTTCCGCGGTAACACGGACCGGAACCCTAATTGAATATGCCCCATAGAGTCTTAGTGAGTCTGTAGATTAATGCAGAGTACATCCCAAATACTTGATGTAACTCGTAATGCTAAAAATATATACTAGTATAGATGACCTTTGATCAGGTCAGCTGATCAGTGACAGAGCAGCCGCGGATGCAGGGGGGGGGGGGGAAGGGGGAGCCAGGATCGGGTGTGAAAAATCCCATAACAGCGATAATTCATCATTACCATTTATTTATATAGCGCCACTAATTCCGCAGCGCTGTACAGAGAACTCATTCACATCAGTCCCTGCCCCATTGGAGCTTATAGTCTAAATTCCCTTATATACACACACATACAGACAGACACACAGGCTACGGTCAATTTTGATAGCAGCCAATTAACCTACCAGTATGTTTTTGTAGTGTGGGAGGAAACCCACGCAAACTTGGGAAGAACATACAAACTCCACACAGATAAGGCCATGGTCAGGAATTGAACTCATGACCCCAGTGCTGTGAGGCAGAAGTGCTAACCACTGAGCCTCTGTAATTGCACCACTTTCTGCACCCACTATCTGTTTGGGGCGAGTTCAGTGAAGCCGAAACGAGGCCTCAGACCCTGGGGATGGTCAGGTGGGCCCTGGTCAGAATCGAACTCATGACCCCAGCGTTGTGACTCAGCAATGCTAACCACTGTGCCACTGCAGTGCAACTATATGTCTGAGCACAGATTACGGACTACACAAAGCTGCCATTATCTTTGTGACAGCTGCCATCTCCCCAAATACATTATTTAAAAGAAACGGTTATATACGCAGCACCATAATACTGATCAATCCAACTGAAAAATCAGGACAAAAAAAAAAAAATCTACCAGAGTTGTGGACTACATTCACATCGGATCGGTCCATCTGCGTGGATTTTACCCAGTGTGTCATATTAGTCAGCTGATTTCGTCTAACAAGTCGCAGGGCGGCCCACCTGAGCTGACGATTATCTCATTTGCATACTCCTGCCATCGGCAACTAACTGCAGGACAAGTTTCAAGGAAGGTGGTCAAAGTTGGAGACGGCTGTTGAAAAAGTCTGGAATTGATGACCATGGGGTATATTTACTAATCTGCGGCTTTGAGAAAGTGGAGATGTTGCCTATAGCAACCAATCAGATTCTAGCTGTCATTTTGCAGAATGTACTAAATAAATGACAGCTAGAATCTGATTGGTTGCTATGGGCAACATCTCCACTTTCTCAAACCCGCAGGTAAGTAAATCTAGCCCCAAGAGTTAAAAGTGTATGATAGAAAGGAGACTCGCATACGGACAAAGGCCAATCATGTAGCTCTCTAGCTGTTGTAGAACTAAGTCTAAGCATGTCCTGCCACCTGGGATCTATAAATCCACAGTCGCCCCAGCTTGGTCTAAATGCTCATTTTTAGAATTTTGCATGTCAATCGCTTACCCAAAGACAACACACCTACAATGTATTAGATCATCGATCCATATACACAATGGCATTATAGAAAGCTTTAGGCACCAGACGTATATACTTTAAAAATTAAATGACGCACTCAAATGCAAAAGATACAAAAAAAACAACAAGTCAGATATCTCTCTGTACGGCGGAAACTCTCTGTAGTTACAATGACGCTGGCACAAAGTGATTTTCTGTTTCACACTCAATCAGACTACAGAGAATGTGACTGTACAGCAATAAGGGCTGGAGTATGACTGAGGGGCTAAATTATTAAAAAGACAACAAGCCAGTGAAACTCTCCATTCATTGGGATGACCTAGTTATTGTGTATGGTGGAGGTGGTAAATACTGGTAACGTCACGTGAGGGTGATATAACCAGACAAGAAGTACTGAAACAACGCTTTATACTTGGGATAAAGTATTTTTTTTTTTAAAGGCAGTACTGTATAAATTATTTTAATTTATAATAAAATAAATAAAAATGTAATATAAATTAAATATCATGTTGTGTTTGTGTGTCTGTGTGTTTTTTTTTTTAGATACTTTGTTTTATTTTATTTATTTTTTACTAGGAAACTGAACCCCGGCTGACGATCCCGCAGATTGGTTCGGTGAAGCAGTAAGTGACTTTTATCCCTCCGAGCCAGTATTACTAAGCCATGCTGCCCCGGCTAGATTGATAAATTTAGACAAAAGGTCATTTTTTTTTTTTTTTTTAATTGCTGCAATTAAAAAATACTTTTTTGTGCCTCTAATGCCCAACTAATGATCAGTAGGAAAGTATGTGTCATTGGGCAGCACGGTGGCTCAGTGGTTAGCACTTCTGCCTCACAGCACTGGGGTCATGAGTTTGATTCCCGACCATGGCCTTATTTGTGTGGAGTTTGTATGTTCTCCCCGTGTTTGCGTGGGTTTCCTCCGGGTGCTCCGGTTTCCTCCCCACACTCCAAAAACATAATAGTAGGTTAATTGGCTGTTATCAAAATTGACCCTAGTCTCTCTCTGTCTGTCTGTGTGTGTGTGTGTGTGTGTGTGTCTGTGTGTGTGTGTTAGGGAATTTAGACTGTAAGCTCCAATGGGGGCAGGGACTGATGTGAGTGAGTTCTTTGTACAGTGCTGCGGAGTTAGTGGCGCTGTATAAATTGATGAAGATGATAATGTGTCCGCCTTTGCTGGAGTCAGATAGCAAATAGCACCCCTACTGCAAGAACATGATAAAAAAGCAGAACTGAAACACATATCTGATAAAATTACGATTTAAACATTATAATGCAGAGAGGTAATAAAGTACTGATCCACTGGTTGATACCACAGAGGAACTCCTGAGACATGAAGTGGACTGTACAGCAATATCACTGTATGTTTCCCAGGACAAGCTCCTCTTCCTCACACAAGTCTATTATCCTTCTATAATTACTATAAAGATATAAAAAAATTAAAAAAATCCTATGAGTATTGTGCCTTGATAACTCTGCAATTCAGGAGACACTCTCAAACCCCCCCCCCCCCCCCCCCAACTCGTGAGCTCCCCTGGTGGCTAAGGTGCTTACTACACATGCCAGTAGGATTTTTCAAAATTCATTGCTCCTGACACGAGAAGCTTGTAATGCGTTGAGGAATCTGACAAATCTGGACCTCGGACAAATGACGCTAGAATAAGAGGACAGCAAGGTTCTCAAAGAGCAGATACCTGTGGTTCTTATACATGGGGAAGGATGTAATTATATGGAAAAACGTGTTTGGCTGAAAATATCTTTTAAAGCATTTTGGAGCAAGAAGTCCCAGACAGGGTAATACCCCCCTCTGTTGTCTGTCCTAGTGATTCTAATGCCACAAGCTGGGGGCGTCAATATCTTCTCTCCAGTCAATCAGAAGTCGATTTAAAGGACTACTAATCTAACCCATAGTTGCCAACACTCCCTGAAATAGAGGTGATCTACCTCACTCCCTGAAGAGTCTGGCATTCTCCCTGATGCTGAGCCAGTACAAGACATGGTTGGCTTTGCCATCTGTGGCATGATGACACAGTTCAGTAATTGTGTCCTATGTCCATGTATTGATGCCTATGGAGGTGGCCATTTTCATGGAGACCAAGATTTAATCAAAGACTGACAGGTAAGACAATATGACTTCAGTAATGGAGACAGAAATGTAAAAGACACTTCAGTCTCTAGAGATTCATTAGCTGCTTTTCTTTAACGCATAGTTGCCTACTCTCCCGGAAAGTCTGGGAGACTTCCGCATTTCTCCCAGGAGAGGAGGGCAACCTCCCGGTTCTCGTGGTGGGGGTGATGCTTAATGACGCAAATATTATGATATGTGATTCGTCATGCCTCGCCCCCGCACGCCCTCCTCCTCCGGGATCTCCCTGAAGCCAACGAGGAAAAGTTGGCAAGTATGATCTAACCCCAAATTCAAAGCCTTGTGTCTGCCATCTCTTTGCCTGTTCCCGGTGATAACTTCAGACTTTTCCAATATGTACAAGCCCTCAGTGACGTCATACCCCACTTATGACTCACACATTTTGCGCAGGGAGACCACACCCCTGACCTATTATATGGTGAGAGTGTTGTTGCACATCAATGAGTTGGTCAGGAGAGCTCTGGAATTAGAGAAGGGAGTTCTAGCATATTAATAACATATGTTTGTACAGACCCTTACCCAAAGGTGCACACCCTTCTCTCTGTCAGCTATAACGCGAAGGTTCATCCCCTGCCACCCCAAATAT
The DNA here is from genome assembly GCF_038048845.1 of Mixophyes fleayi. Taxonomy (NCBI): domain Eukaryota; kingdom Metazoa; phylum Chordata; class Amphibia; order Anura; family Limnodynastidae; genus Mixophyes; species Mixophyes fleayi. Next base: position 368,241,029 of record NC_134403.1, on the reverse strand, counting down.
TACACCTAGAACCAGGGCTTAATTATCCAATAGGCTGCAGCCTAAGGTACAAGGCTTTGGGGGGACACAGAAATTTTTGGGGTATACAATTGTGACCGGGAGAGGTATAAATTGAAATTAATTTTAAAAATCAAAGAGAATCGTTGTTCTCCAAAGTAAAAAGAAAACATGGAAGAAAAATGAAGTAAGGTTTTAATCTATGTATTCCCATGATAAAGGCTGAAGACAGCGAGTCATCCTTGGGCGGACGCTTGAGGTTATGCGAGTAGGAGACACAAGGATGGCGACTGGCGGAATTATGACAACCCCCTTCCCCTCCCCCTCCTCAGTAGCGCTCTTTTACGCCTCCGTTCCGTGGCACAGATTGCCATGACCCTTTAAAAAAGCCAAGTGGAGCTCAGTTTAGAAGGACACAGCAACATAAGCGTTGGTGGGTTGGGGTGAAGGATGCCGGATTTAAATTAAGGATGAGCTCATTTTCACTTGCCAATTACCGGCCTGGCATGGAAGGCGAGTGGACACTACAAGCGTATCTGCCTAGGGCGGCCTGAACCCTTAATCAGGCTCTGCCTTGAACCACCCCATATTTATAAACCAACTGGGAAAGTGGAGACACTAAGAAAAGATTCTAAGAAGTGGATCGGACGTGTAAGCAAAGTGGACATCTGAGTGACAGGTATTTAATTCACCATACTTAAAACAAAATATTCAGTTTGAACAATATAAAATAATGCACAGTTTTGTACAACTCGTGAAATGGCAGAAACTCTTCTCCCAATACTGACCTCATTGCTGCATATTACATCATTAAGGTAATAAATAGTACTCTACGAACAGTAGGTCTCAGTAAAGTCATTTTCTGGCATATCCGAGTGTGCTGCGATGTACTCACCATTAGCCCCCCCCATGCCTCCCGGTGAACTCGGCAGTCACATGACCGACCCCCTCCCCGGCACACAAGTTATATTCCATTCCAGCTAATTAAGCCGCCACATTAACCCTTTGCCTCCGCACCCCCCCAGGCAGTTGTGCTGACTAAGATCCAGGCTGTCTCGTTTGAATCGAGCTGAGCTCCTTCTAGCTTTTTTTATCGAGTAGGTGTCACTATCTTAAATGGTCCTTAACCACATAACTCATTACTGAGCACACTCCTAAATTACCAAACCAATTAAGAAAAGCGCCACTGTCGTGGCGGGGAGCAAAGTGCCCCCCCGAGGGCCTCGTAGCTTTTAAATCATGGCAAGTATAACAGATTGTGGTGCTGAATTATTCTAGGATGACTTATGTGTCCCCAGAAAGGGCCGGATGGAGCAGGTGAAGGGTACAGGAGGAGGATGGTAATAAGGAGAGGGGGGATTGTAGAATGAAAACTACTGGTCTTTAGTGTGGAACCACAAGTCCCAGCATGCACAGCCAGCCGCATTATCTTCTACAATAAAGGTGGAAACGTGGTTCTCCATTTATTGTGTAACTAAACCACCAGCCAGGTATCACCCGCAATAAACAGTAGGCAACCTTATACGTCAGTTACCCACCATAGATCAAAGGTTGGCAGAGCAACAAGTACAACAACCCGCAGCATGTTATAAACACTCTGGCTAGTAGATCATGCTGGGACTTGTAGTCACAACAGACCCAGTGACACAGGATGCGTTGCCTGGCATAAATTTGCATTGTAATTAGTCCTGGGGAGTTATTTCTGAAGATTTTATTGTTTACAAATACAAAAATTTGATTTAAGTCTAAAGTAGTCCCCATGAATCTGAGGTAACACAAGTTGAGTAATTTGGCGACAAACTTGTAAAAAGATTTGGAGACCCGGCCTAAGACTTGGGTTTAGCCCATCCAGAACTTTTCGCCTTGATCAAGACAAGAGTCAAATAATCATAGACGCACAAAGACAAATATATTTAGTGGTGTTGAGCACATCATTAACTATACACAAATCATCATTTGAATTCTTTCTTAAGTTGAAGTCAACCGTTTGCTTTGCAATAAACTAATAATAATTACTTTTTAACCAAACAGGTGACTATTTAAATAAACTGGGGTGTTTACAGTGAATAATTGACATGAAAAAGGCTATTGAAAATCAAAAACAGTGGAATAAGCAAATACATTGTGTACTGGGTGAGAGACATCATGATGACAGATCCCCTGAAACAGTTTCAAAACAGATTGAATCACTTGGACGTATCACCGATCTTCAATGCTGACAAACCTGGGGCACCCATCCTATAGTTTGGTTTATTAAGCATCTCGGGGAAAAGGAGAAGAGTCAATGACTGGCTTCATCCATACCCTAGGCAGGGTCAAGCTATCCCAAAAAGACCTTTGTTTCAAAATATGATAGATCCCCATGGAATTTGAAACAAATCATAAAACTTTTAATAAGTGATAACTCATGATAGGTCAGTTGCAGCATCTCCTAACATGAGCATCGCAATCTCTATCCTAAGTCATAAAATTTCTATAACAATCCATCCACTTTTCATGTAGTTTATGATAATACTTAAAAACCAGTTTTAAACAGACATAAATCCTTGGAATAGTTGACATACATACAAAATAATCCAATATACTGTCACTTCCTGACTCTTGCATAATTTAAGGAACCCACTGTACGGTATAAGTTGATCTACTCTATGTATAGCCCCTAGCCAAAAACATTTCAATGCTACTGTAGGAAATGAAAGGCTGCAAATGCACTTAGTCTCCCTAGTAAAGAAGTTTCCTGCTAACTCCACACAATTTTATAATACAATCATAGGGACACCAACTCTTTCCATAAATAAATATAAAGTTACTGAGCAATGCAGTTGGGAGGATTCTGTACAAAAAAAAAAAAGCACTCCAAATGATGCATTGTGCCCTTGTAGAGTAGTGAACCAGGGCTTAGGGCAGGTATTTGGGGGATCATAATTGGCAGAAACACTACAAACTACCACTGGTCCATCCTGGACCGGTCTCACACACTCTGATAGTCCCATGAAAGCCTTTATTATACAGTATCCATCATTCACACATCACCATAACCTGCAACCCATGAAAGTTACAGATTCCACCATGCACATATATATATATATTACATTACTCTATCCAGCATCTGCACAACGGGGCTGGGTGACAATACTGAATCAGTTGCAGTCATAATAAAACTGTCATCTGTAGTGTTAACGAGGGATATATAATCATATACACACACAAGGTGTTGGCAGATGAGCTTACTCATGAGGAGTGTAAGAGGAGAACAGTTGAGGAACAGCCCAGACACAGCTATCTACGGAATAGATGACACTATTAGGCATTAACTGCAGTGCTGCGGTTCACCCCAGGGCTGACAGAGACAGGGGTCTCAGTAAGTTAATGGCCCTCCCTGTATACACCTGTGCTGCTCCCTAGGTAAGAACAAGGACATATAATAACATAATGTGCAGTAATAGCGCCCCATAAGCTGTGTGCCCAGTACAAGAGCCCGGTGCCATCACTCAGCAGTTATTCTATATGTCCCTGGTGCCACTTAGGGCGCATGGAGCCACCTACACCTACATTATGTCAGAGTCCCCCCTGGGGGGTCACTTACCTCTCAGACCCGTCACAGCCCCCAGGACCAGCCAGATCCCCCAAGATCCCGAACTCCTCATCCTGCAGGGGGCAGCTGTGCCCGGGGTGGCTCCAGTCTCCTAAATCCACCAGTCAGCGCAATCCAGGGCGCATTGGATGAGAGCCCTCCTGACAGCCACCCTACATGGGCTGTGATCCACTGGATCCCTGTGATCCAGCGCAGGGCTCGGAGGAGCGGATCCTGCTCTCTGCAACTGCAAACACCGATCCCCCCCCCCCACCCCCAAAATACTAGTGTGACTGCTGCTCCTGCACCAACCCCAGGGAGGATGCGCACAGGATCCACGTGGAGCTGGGGGGACCCTACACCCGATCACCCGGGGAGGGTGAGGGCAGCTGCGGCAAGAGGACACCCGGGAGGAGATGGGTGGCCCTGTGCCCGGGGGGCCCCTGGCTTCTCCTGTGCTCGGCGCTGCTGTCTCCGGAGTCTCGGCACGTGTTCCCTCGCTCTCTCCCTCTCTCTCTCCATTGACAGAGCCGTCTCCGAGCAACCCGAGGACGCCGCCTCCCCCGCCTGGCCGGCCGGGCTCCTGTCTGTCCGTGCCGGGCGGTGCGGCGCCCCCTGGTGGTGCACAGAGCTCACTGCGGGCTGGACCTGGGGATGCGGCAACGGGACGAGGTGCAGAGTGTGGCCCCGGGAGCAGCGTGTGGCCCCAGGTGCAGCGGGTGTAACTGTGCTGAGGTCCGTGCACATCATGCAGGAGGGACACAGGGCTGCAGTATACACCCGGGGGCTTCACCTGCTGTATATCATGTATCTAGGTCTAGTAATGATTATTATCACAGTAATGTATAGCAGGTGTATATTGTCTGAGTAATGTATATAAGATGTATATTGTCTGAGTAAGGTATAGAAGATGTATATTGTCTGAGTAATGTATAGAGATGTATATTGTCTGAGTAATATATAGAAGGTGTATATTGTCTGAGTAATGTATATAAGATGTATATTGTCTGAGTAATGTATAGAGATGTATATTGTCTGAGTAATGTATATAAGATGTATATTGTCTGAGTAATGTATAGAAGGTGTATATTGTCTGAGTAATGTATATAAGATGTATATTGTCTGAGTAATATATAGAAGGTGTATATTGTCTGAGTAATGTATATAAGATGTATATTGTCTGAGTAATATATAGAAGGCTGTATATTGTCTGAGTAATGTATAGAGATGTATATTGTCTGAGTAATGTATATAAGATGTATATTGTCTGAGTAATGTATAGAGATGTATATTGTCTGAGTAATGTATATAAGATGTATATTGTCTGAGTAATGTATATAAGATGTATATTGTCTGAGTAATGTATAGAAGATGTATATTGTCTGAGTAATGTATAGAAGGTGTATATTGTCTGAGTAATGTATAGGAAGGTGTATATTGTCTGAGTAATGTATAGAAGGTGTATATTGTCTGAGTAATGTATATAAGATGTATATTGTCTGAGTAATGTATAGAGATGTATATTGTCTGAGTAATGTATATAAGATGTATATTGTCTGAGTAATGTATATAAGATAAGATGTATATTGTCTGAGTAATGTATAGAGATGTATATTGTCTGAGTAATATATAGAAGGTGTATATTGTCTGAGTAATGTATATAAGATGTATATTGTCTGAGTAATGTATAGAGATGTATATTGTCTGAGTAATGTATATAAGATGTATATTGTCTGAGTAATGTATAGAAGGTGTATATTGTCTGAGTAATGTATATAAGATGTATATTGTCTGAGTAATATATAGAAGGTGTATATTGTCTGAGTAATGTATAGAGATGTATATTGTCTGAGTAATGTATATAAGATGTATATTGTCTGAGTAATGTATAGAGATGTATATTGTCTGAGTAATGTATATAAGATGTATATTGTCTGAGTAATGTATATAAGATGTATATTGTCTGAGTAATGTATAGAAGATGTATATTGTCTGAGTAATGTATAGAAGGTGTATATTGTCTGAGTAATGTATAGGAAGGTGTATATTGTCTGAGTAATGTATAGAAGGTGTATAGTGTCTGAGTAATGTATAGAAGGTGTATATTGTCTGAGTAATGTATATAAGATGTATATTGTCTGAGTAATGTATAGAGATGTATATTGTCTGAGTAATGTATATAAGATGTATATTGTCTGAGTAATGTATAGAAGGTGTATATTGTCTGAGTAATGTATATAAGATGTATATTGTCTGAGTAATATATAGAAGGTGTATATTGTCTGAGTAATGTATAGAGATGTATATTGTCTGAGTAATGTATATAAGATGTATATTGTCTGAGTAATGTATAGAGATGTATATTGTCTGAGTAATGTATATAAGATGTATATTGTCTGAGTAATGTATATAAGATGTATATTGTCTGAGTAATGTATAGAAGATGTATATTGTCTGAGTAATGTATAGAAGGTGTATATTGTCTGAGTAATGTATAGGAAGGTGTATATTGTCTGAGTAATGTATAGAAGGTGTATAGTGTCTGAGTAATGTATAGAAGGTGTATATTGTCTGAGTAATGTATAGAGAGATGTATATTGTCTGAGTAATGTATAGAAGGTGTATATTGTCTGAGTAATGTATAGAGATGTATATTGTCTGAGTAATGTATAGAGATGTATATTGTCTGAGTAATGTATAGAAGGTGTATATTGTCTGAGTAATGTATAGAGATGTATATTGTCTGAGTAATGTATAGAGAGATGTATATTGTCTGAGTAATGTATAGAAGATGTATATTGTCTGAGTAATGTATAGAGAGATGTATATTGTCTGAGTAATGTATAGAGATGTATATTGTCTGAGTAATGTATATAAGATGTATATTGTCTGAGTAATGTATAGAAGGTGTATATTGTCTGAGTAATGTATAGAAGCTGTATATTGTCTGAGTAATGTATAGAGAGATGTATATTGTCTGAGTAATGTATAGAGATGTATATTGTCTGAGTAATGTATATAAGATGTATATTGTCTGAGTAATGTATAGAAGATGTATATTGTCTGAGTAATGTATAGAAGATGTATATTGTCTGAGTAATGTATATAAGATGTATATTGTCTGAGTAATGTATAGAAGATGTATATTGTCTGAGTATTGTATAGAAGGTGTATATTGTCTGAGTATTGTATAGAAGGTGTATATTGTCTGAGTAATGTATAGAAGGCTGTATATTGTCTGAGTAATGTATATAAGATGTATATTGTCTGAGTAAGGTATAGAAGATGTATATTGTCTGAGTAATGTATAGAGATGTATATTGTCTGAGTAATATATAGAAGGTGTATATTGTCTGAGTAATGTATATAAGATGTATATTGTCTGAGTAATGTATAGAGATGTATATTGTCTGAGTAATGTATATAAGATGTATATTGTCTGAGTAATGTATAGAAGGTGTATATTGTCTGAGTAATGTATATAAGATGTATATTGTCTGAGTAATATATAGAAGGTGTATATTGTCTGAGTAATGTATATAAGATGTATATTGTCTGAGTAATATATAGAAGGCTGTATATTGTCTGAGTAATGTATAGAGATGTATATTGTCTGAGTAATGTATATAAGATGTATATTGTCTGAGTAATGTATAGAGATGTATATTGTCTGAGTAATGTATATAAGATGTATATTGTCTGAGTAATGTATATAAGATGTATATTGTCTGAGTAATGTATAGAAGATGTATATTGTCTGAGTAATGTATAGAAGGTGTATATTGTCTGAGTAATGTATAGGAAGGTGTATATTGTCTGAGTAATGTATAGAAGGTGTATAGTGTCTGAGTAATGTATAGAAGGTGTATATTGTCTGAGTAATGTATATAAGATGTATATTGTCTGAGTAATGTATAGAGATGTATATTGTCTGAGTAATGTATATAAGATGTATATTGTCTGAGTAATGTATATAAGATAAGATGTATATTGTCTGAGTAATGTATAGAGATGTATATTGTCTGAGTAATATATAGAAGGTGTATATTGTCTGAGTAATGTATATAAGATGTATATTGTCTGAGTAATGTATAGAGATGTATATTGTCTGAGTAATGTATATAAGATGTATATTGTCTGAGTAATGTATAGAAGGTGTATATTGTCTGAGTAATGTATATAAGATGTATATTGTCTGAGTAATATATAGAAGGTGTATATTGTCTGAGTAATGTATAGAGATGTATATTGTCTGAGTAATGTATATAAGATGTATATTGTCTGAGTAATGTATAGAGATGTATATTGTCTGAGTAATGTATATAAGATGTATATTGTCTGAGTAATGTATATAAGATGTATATTGTCTGAGTAATGTATAGAAGATGTATATTGTCTGAGTAATGTATAGAAGGTGTATATTGTCTGAGTAATGTATAGGAAGGTGTATATTGTCTGAGTAATGTATAGAAGGTGTATAGTGTCTGAGTAATGTATAGAAGGTGTATATTGTCTGAGTAATGTATATAAGATGTATATTGTCTGAGTAATGTATAGAGATGTATATTGTCTGAGTAATGTATATAAGATGTATATTGTCTGAGTAATGTATAGAAGGTGTATATTGTCTGAGTAATGTATATAAGATGTATATTGTCTGAGTAATATATAGAAGGTGTATATTGTCTGAGTAATGTATAGAGATGTATATTGTCTGAGTAATGTATATAAGATGTATATTGTCTGAGTAATGTATAGAGATGTATATTGTCTGAGTAATGTATATAAGATGTATATTGTCTGAGTAATGTATATAAGATGTATATTGTCTGAGTAATGTATAGAAGATGTATATTGTCTGAGTAATGTATAGAAGGTGTATATTGTCTGAGTAATGTATAGGAAGGTGTATATTGTCTGAGTAATGTATAGAAGGTGTATAGTGTCTGAGTAATGTATAGAAGGTGTATATTGTCTGAGTAATGTATAGAGAGATGTATATTGTCTGAGTAATGTATAGAAGGTGTATATTGTCTGAGTAATGTATATAGAGTTGTATATTGTCTGAGTAATGTATAGAGATGTATATTGTCTGAGTAATGTATAGAAGGTGTATATTGTCTGAGTAATGTATAGAGATGTATATTGTCTGAGTAATGTATAGAGAGATGTATATTGTCTGAGTAATGTATAGAAGATGTATATTGTCTGAGTAATGTATAGAGAGATGTATATTGTCTGAGTAATGTATAGAGATGTATATTGTCTGAGTAATGTATATAAGATGTATATTGTCTGAGTAATGTATAGAAGGTGTATATTGTCTGAGTAATGTATAGAAGCTGTATATTGTCTGAGTAATGTATAGAGAGATGTATATTGTCTGAGTAATGTATAGAGATGTATATTGTCTGAGTAATGTATATAAGATGTATATTGTCTGAGTAATGTATAGAAGATGTATATTGTCTGAGTAATGTATAGAAGATGTATATTGTCTGAGTAATGTATATAAGATGTATATTGTCTGAGTAATGTATAGAAGATGTATATTGTCTGAGTATTGTATAGAAGGTGTATATTGTCTGAGTAATGTATAGAAGGTGTATATTGTCTGAGTAATGTATAGAAGGCTGTATATTGTCTGAGTAATGTATAGAAGGTGTATATTGTCTGAGTAATGTATAGAAGGCTGTATATTGTCTGAGTAATGTATAGAAGATGTATATTGTCTGAGTAATGTATAGAAGGCTGTATATTGTCTGAGTAATGTATAGAAGATGTATATTGTCTGAGTAATGTATAGAAGATGTATATTGTCTGAGTATTGTATAGAAGGTGTATATTGTCTGAGTAATGTATAGAAGGCTGTATATTGTCTGAGTAATGTATAGAAGGTGTATATTGTCTGAGTAATGTATAGAAGGCTGTATATTGTCTGAGTAATGTATAGAAGGTGTATATTGTCTGAGTAATGTATAGAAGGCTGTATATTGTCTGAGTAATGTATAGAAGGTGTATATTGTCTGAGTAATGTATAGAAGGCTGTATATTGTCTGAGTAATGTATAGAAGGCTGTATATTGTCTGAGTAATGTATAGAGAGATGTATATTGTCTGAGTAATGTATAGAAGGCTGTATATTTTCTGAGTGATGTATAGAAGGCTGTATATTGTCTGAGTAATGTATAGAGAGATGTATATTGTCTGAGTAATATATAGAAGGCTGTATATTGTCTGAGTAATGTATAGAAGGTGTATATTGTCTGAGTAATGTATAGAAGGTGTATATTGTCTGAGTAATGTATAGAGATGTATATTGTCTGAGTAATGTATAGAGAGATGTATATTGTCTGAGTAATGTATAGAAGATGTATATTGTCTGAGTAATGTATAGAGAGATGTATATTGTCTGAGTAATGTATAGAGATGTATATTGTCTGAGTAATGTATATAAGATGTATATTGTCTGAGTAATGTATAGAAGGTGTATATTGTCTGAGTAATGTATAGAAGCTGTATATTGTCTGAGTAATGTATAGAGAGATGTATATTGTCTGAGTAATGTATAGAGATGTATATTGTCTGAGTAATGTATATAAGATGTATATTGTCTGAGTAATGTATAGAAGATGTATATTGTCTGAGTAATGTATAGAAGATGTATATTGTCTGAGTAATGTATATAAGATGTATATTGTCTGAGTAATGTATAGAAGATGTATATTGTCTGAGTATTGTATAGAAGGTGTATATTGTCTGAGTAATGTATAGAAGGTGTATATTGTCTGAGTAATGTATAGAAGGCTGTATATTGTCTGAGTAATGTATAGAAGGTGTATATTGTCTGAGTAATGTATAGAAGGCTGTATATTGTCTGAGTAATGTATAGAAGATGTATATTGTCTGAGTAATGTATAGAAGGCTGTATATTGTCTGAGTAATGTATAGAAGATGTATATTGTCTGAGTAATGTATAGAAGATGTATATTGTCTGAGTATTGTATAGAAGGTGTATATTGTCTGAGTAATGTATAGAAGGCTGTATATTGTCTGAGTAATGTATAGAAGGTGTATATTGTCTGAGTAATGTATAGAAGGCTGTATATTGTCTGAGTAATGTATAGAAGGTGTATAATGTCTGAGTAATGTATAGAAGGCTGTATATTGTCTGAGTAATGTATAGAAGGTGTATATTGTCTGAGTAATGTATAGAAGGCTGTATATTGTCTGAGTAATGTATAGAAGGCTGTATATTGTCTGAGTAATGTATAGAGAGATGTATATTGTCTGAGTAATGTATAGAAGGCTGTATATTGTCTGAGTGATGTATAGAAGGCTGTATATTGTCTGAGTAATGTATAGAGAGATGTATATTGTCTGAGTAATATATAGAAGGTGTATATTGTCTGAGTAATGTATAGAGATGTATATTGTCTGAGTAATGTATAGAAGCTGTATATTGTCTGAGTAATGTAGTAATGTATAGAGAGATGTATATTGTCTGAGTAATGTATAGAGATGTATATTGTCTGAGTAATGTATATAAGATGTATATTGTCTGAGTAATGTATAGAAGATGTATATTGTCTGAGTAATGTATAGAGATGTATATTGTCTGAGTAATGTATATAAGATGTATATTGTCTGAGTAATGTATAGAAGATGTATATTGTCTGAGTAATGTATAGAGATGTATATTGTCTGAGTAATGTATAGAAGGCTGTATATTGTCTGAGTAATGTATAGAGAGATGTATATTGTCTGAGTAATGTATATAAGGCTGTATATTGTCTGAGTAATGTATAGAAGGCTGTATATTGTCTGAGTAATGTATAGAGAGATGTATATTGTCTGAGTAATATATAGAAGGTGTATATTGTCTGAGTAATGTATAGAGATGTATATTGTCTGAGTAATGTATAGAGATGTATATTGTCTGAGTAATATATAGAAGGTGTATATTGTCTGAGTAATGTATATAGATGTATACTGTCTGAGTAATGTATAGAAGATGTATATTGTCTAAGTAATGTATAGAAGGTGTATATTGTCTGAGTAATGTATAGAAGGTGTATGTTGTCTGAGTAATGTATAGAAGATGTATATTGTCTGAGTAATGTATAGAAGATGTATATTGTCTGAGTAATGTATAGAAGGCTGTATATTGTCTGAGTAATGTATAGAGATGTATATTGTCTGAGTAATATATAGAAGGTGTATATTGTCTGAGTAATGTATAGAGATGTATATTGTCTGAGTAATGTATAGAAGGTGTATATTGTCTGAGTAATGTATAGAAGGTGTATATTGTCTGAGTAATGTATAGAAGGCTGTATATTGTCTGAGTAATGTATAGAAGGCTGTATATTGTCTGAGTAATGTATAGAAGATGTATATTGTCTGAGTAATGTATAGAAGATGTGTATTGTCTGAGTAATGTATAGAGATGTATATTGTCTGAGTAATATATAGAAGGTGTATATTGTCTGAGTAATGTATAGAAGATGTATATTGTCTGAGTAATGTTTAGAAGATGTATATTGTCTGAGTAATGTATAGAAGGTGTATATTGTCTGAGTAATGTATAGAAGATGTATATTGTCTGAGTAATGTATAGAAGGTGTATATTGTCTGAGCAATGTATAGAAGATGTAGATTGTCTGAGTAATGTATAGAAGGCTATATATTGTCTGAGTAATGTATAGAAGCTGTATATTGTCTGAGTAATGTAGTAATGTATAGAGAGATGTATATTGTCTGAGTAATGTATAGAGATGTATATTGTCTGAGTAATGTATATAAGATGTATATTGTCTGAGTAATGTATAGAAGATGTATATTGTCTGAGTAATGTATAGAGATGTATATTGTCTGAGTAATGTATATAAGATGTATATTGTCTGAGTAATGTATAGAAGATGTATATTGTCTGAGTATTGTATAGAAGGTGTATATTGTCTGAGTAATATATAGAAGGCTGTATATTGTCTGAGTAATGTATAGAAGGTGTATATTGTCTGAGTAATGTATAGAAGGTGTATAGTGTCTGAGTAATGTATAGAAGGTGTATATTGTCTGAGTAATGTATAGAAGGTGTATATTGTCTGAGTAATGTATAGAAGATGTATATTGTCTGAGTAATGTATAGAAGATGTGTATTGTCTGAGTAATGTATAGAGATGTATATTGTCTGAGTAATATATAGAAGGTGTATATTGTCTGAGTAATGTATAGAAGATGTATATTGTCTGAGTAATGTTTAGAAGATGTATATTGTCTGAGTAATGTATAGAAGGTGTATATTGTCTGAGTAATGTATAGAAGATGTATATTGTCTGAGTAATGTATAGAAGGTGTATATTGTCTGAGCAATGTATAGAAGATGTAGATTGTCTGAGTAATGTATAGAAGGCTATATATTGTCTGAGTAATGTATAGAAGCTGTATATTGTCTGAGTAATGTAGTAATGTATAGAGAGATGTATATTGTCTGAGTAATGTATAGAGATGTATATTGTCTGAGTAATGTATATAAGATGTATATTGTCTGAGTAATGTATAGAAGATGTATATTGTCTGAGTAATGTATAGAGATGTATATTGTCTGAGTAATGTATATAAGATGTATATTGTCTGAGTAATGTATAGAAGATGTATATTGTCTGAGTATTGTATAGAAGGTGTATATTGTCTGAGTAATATATAGAAGGCTGTATATTGTCTGAGTAATGTATAGAAGGTGTATATTGTCTGAGTAATGTATAGAAGGTGTATAGTGTCTGAGTAATGTATAGAAGGTGTATATTGTCTGAGTAATGTATAGAAGGTGTATATTGTCTGAGTAATGTATAGAAGATGTATATTGTCTGAGTAATGTATAGAGATGTATATTCTCTGAGTAATGTATAGAAGATGTATATTGTCTGAGTAATGTATAGAAGATGTATATTGTCTGAGTAATGTATAGTACGCTGTATATTGTCTGAGTAATGTATAGAAGGCTGTATATTGTCTGAGTAATGTATAGAAGATGTATATTGTCTGAGTAATGTATAGAAGATGTATATTGTCTGAGTAATGTATAGAAGGTGTATATTGTCTGAGTAATGTATAGAAGGTGTATATTGTCTGAGTAATGTATAGAAGGTGTATATTGTCTGAGTAATGTATAGAAGGTGTATATTGTCTGAGTAATGTATAGAAGATGTAGATTGTCTGAGTAATGTATAGAAGGCTGTATATTGTCTGAGTATTGTATAGAAGGCTGTATATTGTCTGAGTAATGTATAGAAGATGTATATTGTCTGAGTAATGTATAGAGATGTATATTGTCTGAGTAATATATAGAAGGTGTATATTGTCTGAGTAATGTATATAAGATGTATATTGTCTGAGTAATGTATAGAGATGTATATTGTCTGAGTAATGTATATAAGATGTATATTGTCTGAGTAATGTATAGAAGGTGTATATTGTCTGAGTAATGTATATAAGATGTATATTGTCTGAGTAATATATAGAAGGTGTATATTGTCTGAGTAATGTATAGAGATGTATATTGTCTGAGTAATGTATATAAGATGTATATTGTCTGAGTAATGTATAGAGATGTATATTGTCTGAGTAATGTATATAAGATGTATATTGTCTGAGTAATGTATATAAGATGTATATTGTCTGAGTAATGTATAGAAGATGTATATTGTCTGAGTAATGTATAGAAGGTGTATATTGTCTGAGTAATGTATAGGAAGGTGTATATTGTCTGAGTAATGTATAGAAGGTGTATAGTGTCTGAGTAATGTATAGAAGGTGTATATTGTCTGAGTAATGTATAGAGAGATGTATATTGTCTGAGTAATGTATAGAAGGTGTATATTGTCTGAGTAATGTATAGAGATGTATATTGTCTGAGTAATGTATAGAGATGTATATTGTCTGAGTAATGTATAGAAGGTGTATATTGTCTGAGTAATGTATAGAGATGTATATTGTCTGAGTAATGTATAGAGAGATGTATATTGTCTGAGTAATGTATAGAAGATGTATATTGTCTGAGTAATGTATAGAGAGATGTATATTGTCTGAGTAATGTATAGAGATGTATATTGTCTGAGTAATGTATATAAGATGTATATTGTCTGAGTAATGTATAGAAGGTGTATATTGTCTGAGTAATGTATAGAAGCTGTATATTGTCTGAGTAATGTATAGAGAGATGTATATTGTCTGAGTAATGTATAGAGATGTATATTGTCTGAGTAATGTATATAAGATGTATATTGTCTGAGTAATGTATAGAAGATGTATATTGTCTGAGTAATGTATAGAAGATGTATATTGTCTGAGTAATGTATATAAGATGTATATTGTCTGAGTAATGTATAGAAGATGTATATTGTCTGAGTATTGTATAGAAGGTGTATATTGTCTGAGTAATGTATAGAAGGCTGTATATTGTCTGAGTAATGTATAGAAGGTGTATATTGTCTGAGTAATGTATAGAAGGCTGTATATTGTCTGAGTAATGTATAGAAGATGTATATTGTCTGAGTAATGTATAGAAGGCTGTATATTGTCTGAGTAATGTATAGAAGATGTATATTGTCTGAGTAATGTATAGAAGATGTATATTGTCTGAGTATTGTATAGAAGGTGTATATTGTCTGAGTAATGTATAGAAGGCTGTATATTGTCTGAGTAATGTATAGAAGGTGTATATTGTCTGAGTAATGTATAGAAGGCTGTATATTGTCTGAGTAATGTATAGAAGGTGTATATTGTCTGAGTAATGTATAGAAGGCTGTATATTGTCTGAGTAATGTATAGAAGATGTATATTGTCTGAGTAATGTATAGAAGATGTATATTGTCTGAGTATTGTATAGAAGGTGGATATTGTCTGAGTAATGTATAGAAGGCTGTATATTGTCTGAGTAATGTATAGAAGGTGTATATTGTCTGAGTAATGTATAGAAGCTGTATATTGTCTGAGTAATGTATAGAGAGATGTATATTGTCTGAGTAATGTATAGAGATGTATATTGTCTGAGTAATGTATAGAAGGTGTATATTGTCTGAGTAATGTATAGAGATGTATATTGTCTGAGTAATGTATATAAGATGTATATTGTCTGAGTAATGTATAGAAGATGTATATTGTCTGAGTAATGTATATAAGATGTATATTGTCTGAGTAATGTATAGAAGATGTATATTGTCTGAGTATTGTATAGAAGGTGTATATTGTCTGAGTAATATATAGAAGGCTGTATATTGTCTGAGTAATGTATAGAAGGTGTATATTGTCTGAGTAATGTATAGAAGGTGTATAGTGTCTGAGTAATGTATAGAAGGTGTATAGTGTCTGAGTAATGTATAGAAGGTGTATATTGTCTGAGTAATGTATAGAGATGTATATTGTCTGAGTAATGTAAAGAGAGATGTATATTGTCTGAGTAATGTATAGAAGGCTGTATATTGTCTGAGTAATGTATAGAGAGATGTATATTGTCTGAGTAATGTATAGAAGGCTGTATATTGTCTGAGTGATGTATAGAAGGCTGTATATTGTCTGAGTAATGTATAGAGAGATGTATATTGTCTGAGTAATATATAGAAGGTGTATATTGTCTGAGTAATGTATAGAAGCTGTATATTGTCTGAGTAATGTAGTAATGTATAGAGAGATGTATATTGTCTGAGTAATGTATAGAGATGTATATTGTCTGAGTAATGTATATAAGATGTATATTGTCTGAGTAATGTATAGAAGATGTATATTGTCTGAGTAATGTATAGAGATGTATATTGTCTGAGTAATGTATATAAGATGTATATTGTCTGAGTAATGTATAGAAGATGTATATTGTCTGAGTAATGTATAGAGATGTATATTGTCTGAGTAATGTATAGAAGGCTGTATATTGTCTGAGTAATGTATAGAGAGATGTATATTGTCTGAGTAATGTATATAAGGCTGTATATTGTCTGAGTAATGTATAGAAGGCTGTATATTGTCTGAGTAATGTATAGAGAGATGTATATTGTCTGAGTAATATATAGAAGGTGTATATTGTCTGAGTAATGTATAGAGATGTATATTGTCTGAGTAATGTATAGAGATGTATATTGTCTGAGTAATATATAGAAGGTGTATATTGTCTGAGTAATGTATATAGATGTATACTGTCTGAGTAATGTATAGAAGATGTATATTGTCTAAGTAATGTATAGAAGGTGTATATTGTCTGAGTAATGTATAAAAGGTGTATGTTGTCTGAGTAATGTATAGAAGATGTATATTGTCTGAGTAATGTATAGAAGATGTATATTGTCTGAGTAATGTATAGAGATGTATATTGTCTGAGTAATGTATAGAAGGCTGTATATTGTCTGAGTAATGTATAGAGATGTATATTGTCTGAGTAATATATAGAAGGTGTATATTGTCTGAGTAATGTATAGAGATGTATATTGTCTGAGTAATGTATAGAAGGTGTATATTGTCTGAGTAATGTATAGAAGGTGTATATTGTCTGAGTAATGTATAAAAGATGTATATTGTCTGAGTAATGTATAGAAGGCTGTATATTGTCTGAGTAATGTATAGAAGGCTGTATATTGTCTGAGTAATGTATAGAAGGCTGTATATTGTCTGAGTAATGTATAGAAGATGTATATTGTCTGAGTAATGTATAGAAGATGTGTATTGTCTGAGTAATGTATAGAGATGTATATTGTCTGAGTAATATATAGAAGGTGTATATTGTCTGAGTAATGTATAGAAGATGTATATTGTCTGAGTAATGTTTAGAAGATGTATATTGTCTGAGTAATGTATAGAAGGTGTATATTGTTTGAGTAATGTATAGAAGATGTATATTGTCTGAGTAATGTATAGAAGGTGTATATTGTCTGAGCAATGTATAGAAGATGTAGATTGTCTGAGTAATGTATAGAAGGCTATATATTGTCTGAGTAATGTATAGAAGCTGTATATTGTCTGAGTAATGTAGTAATGTATAGAGAGATGTATATTGTCTGAGTAATGTATAGAGATGTATATTGTCTGAGTAATGTATATAAGATGTATATTGTCTGAGTAATGTATAGAAGATGTATATTGTCTGAGTAATGTATAGAGATGTATATTGTCTGAGTAATGTATATAAGATGTATATTGTCTGAGTAATGTATAGAAGATGTATATTGTCTGAGTATTGTATAGAAGGTGTATATTGTCTGAGTAATATATAGAAGGCTGTATATTGTCTGAGTAATGTATAGAAGGTGTATATTGTCTGAGTAATGTATAGAAGGTGTATAGTGTCTGAGTAATGTATAGAAGGTGTATATTGTCTGAGTAATGTATAGAAGGTGTATATTGTCTGAGTAATGTATAGAAGATGTATATTGTCTGAGTAATGTATAGAGATGTATATTCTCTGAGTAATGTATAGAAGATGTATATTGTCTGAGTAATGTATAGAAGATGTATATTGTCTGAGTAATGTATAGTACGCTGTATATTGTCTGAGTAATGTATAGAAGGCTGTATATTGTCTGAGTAATGTATAGAAGATGTATATTGTCTGAGTAATGTATAGAAGATGTATATTGTCTGAGTAATGTATAGAAGGTGTATATTGTCTGAGTAATGTATAGAAGGTGTATATTGTCTGAGTAATGTATAGAAGGTGTATATTGTCTGAGTAATGTATAGAAGGTGTATATTGTCTGAGTAATGTATAGAAGATGTAGATTGTCTGAGTAATGTATAGAAGGCTGTATATTGTCTGAGTATTGTATAGAAGGCTGTATATTGTCTGAGTAATGTATAGAAGATGTATATTGTCTGAGTAATGTATAGAAGGCTGTATATTGTCTGAGTAATGTATAGAAGGCTGTATATTGGCTGAGTAATGTATAGAAGGCTGTATATTGGCTGAGTAATGTATAGAAGGCTGTATATTGGCTTAGTAATGTATAGAAGGCTGTATATTGTCTGAATAATGTTTAGAAGGTGTATATTGTCTGAGTAATGTATAGAAGGTGTATATTGTCTGAGTAATGTAAAGAAGGTGTATATTGTCTGAGTAATGTATAGAAGGTGTATATTGTCTGAGTAATGTATAGAAGGTGTATATTGTCTGAGTAATGTATAAAAGATGTATATTGTCTGAGTAATGTATAGAAGGCTGTATATTGTCTGAGTAATGTATAGAAGGCTGTATATTGTCTGAGTAATGTATAGAAGATGTATATTGTCTGAGTAATGTATAGAAGATGTATATTGTCTGAGTAATGTATAGAAGATGTATATTGTCTGAGTAATGTATAGAGATGTATATTGTCTGAGTAATATATAGAAGGTGTATATTGTCTGAGTAATGTATAGAAGGTGTATATTGTCTGAGTAATGTTTAGAAGATGTATATTGTCTGAGTAATGTATAGAAGGTGTATATTGTCTGAGTAATGTATAGAAGATGTAGATTGTCTGAGTAATGTATAGAGATGTATATTGTCTGAGTAATATATAGAAGGTGTATATTGTCTGAGTAATGTATAGAAGATGTATATTGTCTGAGTAATGTTTAGAAGATGTATATTGTCTGAGTAATGTATAGAAGGTGTATATTGTCTGAGTAATGTATAGAAGATGTAGATTGTCTGAGTAATGTATAGAAGGCTATATATTGTCTGAGTAATGTATAGAAGGCTGTATATTGTCTGAGTAATGTATAGAAGATGTATATTGTCTGAGTAATGTATAGTACGCTGTATATTGTCTGAGTAATGTATAGAAGGCTGTATATTGTCTGAGTAATGTATAGAAGATGTATATTGTCTGAGTAATGTATAGAAGATGTATATTGTCTGAGTAATGTATAGAAGGTGTATATTGTCTGAGTAATGTATAGAAGATGTAGATTGTCTGAGTAATGTATAGAAGGCTATATATTGTCTGAGTAATGTATAGAAGGCTGTATATTGTCTGAGTAATGTATAGAAGATGTATATTGTCTGAGTAATGTATAGTACGCTGTATATTGTCTGAGTAATGTATAGAAGGCTGTATATTGTCTGAGTAATGTATAGAAGATGTATATTGTCTGAGTAATGTATAGAAGATGTATATTGTCTGAGTAATGTATAGAAGGTGTATATTGTCTGAGTAATGTATAGAAGGTGTATATTGTCTGAGTAATGTATAGAAGGTGTATATTGTCTGAGTAATGTATAGAAGATGTAGATTGTCTGAGTAATGTATAGAAGGCTGTATATTGTCTGAGTATTGTATAGAAGGCTGTATATTGTCTGAGTAATGTATAGAAGATGTATATTGTCTGAGTAATGTATAGAAGATGTATATTGTCTGAGTAATGTATAGAAGGCTGTATATTGGCTGAGTAATGTATAGAAGGCTGTATATTGGCTGAGTAATGTATAGAAGGCTGTATATTGGCTTAGTAATGTATAGAAGGCTGTATATTGTCTGAATAATGTTTAGAAGGTGTATATTGTCTGAGTAATGTATAGAAGGTGTATATTGTCTGAGTAATGTAAAGAAGGTGTATATTGTCTGAGTAATGTATAGAAGGTGTATATTGTCTGAGTAATGTATAGAAGATGTATATTGTCTGAGTAATGTATAGAGATGTATACTGTCTGAGTAATGTATAGAGAGATCTATATTGTCTGAGTAATGTATAGAAGGTGTATATTGTCTGAGTAATGTATAGAGATGTATATTGTCTGAATAATGTATAGAAGGTGTATATTGTCTGAGTAATGTATAGAAGGCTGTATATTGTCTGAGTAATGTTTAGAAGGCAGTATATTGTCTGAGTAATGTATAGAAGATGTATATTGTCTGAGTAATGTATAGAAGATGTATATTGTCTGAGTAATGTATAGAGATGTATATTCTCTGAGTAATGTATAGAAGATGTATATTGTCTGAGTAATGTATAGAAGATGTATATTGTCTGAGTAATGTATAGAAGATGTATATTGTCTGAGTAATGTATAGAAGATTTATATTGTCTGAGTAATGTATAGAAGGCTGTATATTGTCTGAGTAATGTATAGAAGGCAGTATATTGTCTGAGTAATGTATAGAAGGCAGTATATTGTCTGAGTAATGTATAGAAGATGTGTACTGTCTGAGTAATGTATAGAAGGCTGTATATTGGCTGAGTAATGTATATAAGGCTGTATATTGTCTGAGTAATGTATAGAAGGCTGTATATTGTCTGAGTAATGTATAGAAGGTGTATATTGTCTGAGTAATGTATAGGAAGGTGTATATTGTCTGAGTAATGTATAGAATATGTAGATTGTCTAAGTAATGTATAGGAAGGTGTATATTGTCTGAGTATTGTATAGAAGGCAGTATATTGTCTGAGTAATGTATAGAAGATGTATATTGTCTGAGTAATGTATATAAGGCTGTATATTGTCTGAGTAATGTATAGAAGGCTGTATATTGTCTGAGTAATGTATAGAAGGTGTATATTGTCTGAGTAATGTATAGAAGGCTGTATATTGTCTGAGTAATGTATAGAAGATGTATATTGTCTGAGTAATGTATAGAAGGCTGTATATTGTCTGAGTAATGTATAGAAGATGTATATTGTCTGAGTATGTATAGAAGGCTGTATATTGTCTGAGTAATGTATAGAAGGTGTATATTGTCTGAGTAATGTATAGAAGGCTGTATAATTTCTGAGTAATGTATAGAATGCTGTATATTTTCTGAGTAATGTATAGAAGGCTGTATATTGTCTGAGGAATGTATAGAAGGCTGTATATTGTCTGAGGAATGTATAGAAGGCATTGTATTGTCTGAGGAATGTATAGAAGGCAGTGTATTGTCTGAGTAATGTATAGCAGGTGTATATTGTCTGAGTAATGTATAGAAGATGTATATTGTCTGAGTAATGTATAGGAGGCTGTATATTGTCTGAGTAATGTATAGAAGGTATATATTGTCTGAGTAATGTATAGAAGATGTATATTGTCTGAGTAATGTATAGAAGGTGTATATTGTCTGAGTAATGTATAGAAGGCTGTATATTGTCTGAGTAATGTATAGAAGGTGTATATTGTCTGAGTAATGTATAGAAGATGTATATTGTCTGAGTAATGTATAGAAGGTGTATATTGTCTGAGTAATGTATAGAAGGCTGTATATTGTCTGAGTAATGTATAGAAGGCTGTATATTGTCTGAGTAATGTATAGAAGGCTGTATATTGTCTGAGTAATACAGAGAGAGATAAAGATTAAGTGATGTATAGAAAGATATAAAATCTATGACAAATTATATCATCCCTTTATTTAAAGAGGAAAACAACATATATTTGTATTTAATTTAATTAATTTACATTTTGTATTTAAAATGCACCTTTCTCATTTATTAGCAACTACCCTGAAAATGTTGAGACAGCAATGCTAACCACTGTGCCACCATCCTGCTTATGTACATGTGTATTGGGTGCTGTATAAAAAGATGTAAATTGCTTGGGGTGCTTGACTATAAAGAAGATATATAAAGTGGTTTGAGGTATTTTACAGGGCATTCACATTATCTGACGTGTAATAGCATTTAAATCATTGTGACTGATACAAATATATTTTATGAATCTCAGAGAGAAAACCACTATCAGTGAAGGGTCGCATGGCCTTCTCAGGCACCGGATCTGAACCCAATCGAGCAGTTACAGGAAAATCTAGAGTTAGACTTTCCCACAACCTTCGAATTGGTTTCAGTTGAGTAAACTCAATGCCATGGTGAGTACGGGTTGACCTAGCCAAACATAACCTTCTTTTACCAGATCCAGAGACCCTGTCGTGCTCTTCTAATTCTATCCAATCGTATTTATTCTGCAGACTCCACCCACTTGTGTCACATGACTCTCTTTGAAAGCATTCTATAATGAAGTGCATAACGGTGAGTGAACGTAAACCACTCTTACATAGGAGAACGCCTTATTCAGGATAACGGTTTTACTAAGTACATATATAGAGTGTTATGAATATTGGTTTAGCCCACATTGGTTGAGACACAAGGACACGCCCCTAAATGACATAGACACACCCTTTTCGCTGGGCCATGCCTGAAATCAGTAGCCCAGGTCAATTTTGACTGCAGCTGAAAATGAAGCTGACTGGTCCTCTACCCTTCCTATGCCGCTTCCGTATTGTTTATGGCGATGGTGTAGGATGGATTAGGGGAGCATGGTGGTTAAGTAGTTAGCACTTCTGCCTTACAGCACTGGGGTCATGAGTTCAATTCCCGACCATGGCCTTATCTGTGAGGAGTTTGTATGTTCACCTCGTGTTTGCGTGGGTTTCCTCCGGGTGCTCCGGTTTCCTCCCACACTCAAAAAACATATTTTTAGGTTAATTGGCTGCTATCAAATTGACCCTATTCTCACCTGTATGTGTGAGTGTGTGTGTTAGGGAATTTAGACTGTAAGCTCCAATGGGGCAGGGACTGATGTGAGTGAGTTCTCTGTACAACGCTGCGGAATTAGTGGCGCTATATAAATAACATGATGATAGTAGCACACCCTACAGCAGCAGATACCGTGCATTCTGTGCTAGCTACAGACGACGTCAATGAATCCCTCTCCTAAATGGCTTATTTGCATGGTCACTACATTATATCCAAACCTTCAATAATTATTTTTTATTCAGAATACAGAACAAGAGAACTGGTACTGTATAATTGTTTATAGATACGTAATGAGAACAGATACTGAGAATTGCATTCAGTATTCGGTGAATCTAGTAGGGCCGTTCACTTGTTCATACATACAGAATAAGGACCATGTACTGTGGATTACACCTAACAAGACAAAAGAGAAGTGGTACTGTGCAAATGTCCTTCAATACAGAACAAGTTGAGATATTACTCGTTGCCCCCACTATCAGAAGAAGTAATGATGTGCGGTTTCTATAGATACAGAGTAGGAACAGATACTGGAAAACACATGCAGAGATTTAGCACTGCACGGTTGACGATGTAGAAAAATAAACAAAAAACAAAAAAAAGTCCTGCTTGGCGCACACAACCTTAGGGGAAAAAAAGTATTTAATTCCTGGCACATTCCTCGACTTAGGGGGGCAGTTGGCAACTATGGATAGAGTAATAGTTATTGGTGCAATTCTAAAATGCACTTTATTAAATACATCTTGGATGCCTCGGAAAAGAGATCTGACCATGTCCCATTACAAGCATGTCCACGCGTGTCTAGTTTTTACGCAGCGCATTCCCTAAAAATATCCTTGATTGGCCGGGCAGTGGGACGTACCTCCCAACTTCCCGTCAGTCATCCCAAATGTACCAGCGTGTGATATCGTCTCCTCAAACCGGGATTGTTCTGACAAAATTGGGACAGTTGGTGGGTATGTAAATGTCAGATTGTTAATATCTCACCTTGACATCCAAGTAATATCCTCTATTAATATGTATTTACGTTTTTTCATCATTATAGCCTTACAAACAGCAAGTTATGACGTCTGTCAGTCACACATAATTGAACACAAGACGATCGTCATTAAAAGTTATCATCACCATGCTGTTTGGGACCTTTGTATATCTTCTGTTTGTTTAAATATAAGGATTCTTGGAAACCACATTAGGGACCAGAACCATTTGGGGCACAGAGCAACGTCCGCCCCCCCCCCCCTCCGTCCTCCTATTCATCCACCCTGACCCCATCTCCCCTCCTCCCATCCATCCACCCTGACTCCCTTCCCCCCTCCTCCCATCCATCCACCCTGTTCACCAACAAGATGCCATTGGGATGTTAATATTTTCACTCACCCCCAGGCTTTCCTGTTTTTTTAATTATCTTACTCTATATTATACATTTTGTTTTGTTTTTTTATGAAAACTCCTTCAATTAACAATTGATTAATATAATGCATGTAATAATTGTGGTAGTACAAATGAAACATGTAAAACAATTGTTTAGATTTACTTTACAAAAATGATGCTTTAGAATATTTTTACAAATCGTTTCTCCGTGGACCAGAATATAAACTTTCCTTGTGTTGCGTTCAGCCCATCTCTGGTGTAATAATATTACAGTCACAGAGATTAATGTGTGGAACAGGATGACTGTGTGAAATCAGGTTAGATTTCAACCTGCTCATAGCCAATACCTGGCATTTCCTGGAAGAGGACCATAAATAACTAAATTCGCCCCTACGTGAGGCTTTGGGGTTATTTTAACTTCATCTTTATGAGATTTACTAAAAAAACAAAGGGGATTGTGAGTAAAAAAAAAAAGTATTGTGAAAACCTTTTCCTATGGTGCTTGTAACTGTCTATATACAGGAATGAGAGCGACGAGGGGTCTTCACAGTGAGAGGCATTTACTAAAATTTGCAGAACGCTGTGCACAAACTTTAGTGCAATTGTCCCTGTTTTTCCAGCTTATTTTATGTGCTAAATATATAAACTCCAGTGTTATTGAATATATTGGTGTACGGCCACATGTAGACTATAAACGGTGATTCCCTCACTCAGGTCCGTCCAACAGATTCCCACCTTTTATACCAACCGCCATATTAATACACAAATCCGTCCACGGTTCTGTATATCTAAGTGCACGGCATGAAAATGCTGCTTCATGATATTCTGATGGCATCTGCAGGCCAGCTTTATGAATTAACCTTGTTGTCTCCTGCACCATCTAGTCTCCTTTCCACCACCAACCCAGTCCTCTCTTCTCTATCACCAACGCTGACTCATCTTCTCATCCTCCAGTTAGGGGTAGATTTATCAAACCTTCTGAAAAAGTAAAATTAGAAATGTTGCCCATCGCAACCAATAATATTCTAGCTGTCATTTATCTGGTACATTCTATAAGATGATAGCCAGCATCTGATTGGTTGCTATGGGCAACACCTCCAGTTTTCCTATTTTTAGAAGCTTTACTAAATCTACCCTTTATTCTCCTCTTGTTTTTGTCTTGTTTTCTCTGCCTCTCCCTGTTTTTCTCTGACGGTCCCCTTATATAAAATGATAACCTTTGTATATATGGTTCAATAATTGCTCAGCAGAATGATATATATCCTGTAACTGTACAGCAAGATATAATATACCCCATACTTGCTCAATAACATGTAATGTGTGCACCAGTATGTAATATGACCAGCAAGGTTTAATTGCCCCCAAAAATGTAATATCCCCAATAATTGCAAAGGTGTAATATATTTGGATACAGCCAGTAAATGCCCAACATGACTCAATATGATGAACCCACAAAAGCAGGATTTCCCCCCCCCCCCCTTTACCCCCCAAGGTCTGGGCATTGGGTGTGCACCTTTGAAGACAATTTGGTGGTCTGGGCGCCATATTTTCTGCTTTCCATAAATGACCTTTAGCGGAGGCAGCCATTTTTTGGGTGGATGGAATTAATATTTATGAGGTTGCAGCCATCAATTTACCAGTGACTAGAGCCTCAGAAATACTGGCCAAGATGGGCTTCAGTTATATCCTCTTGAATTTGTATTTTCATGAATACTGGTTCAGTCGGCAGGTCCCCACCATAGTTATCACTTGGACTTCCGGCCATCTGTGCCTACACTTCTTTTAAAAGTTCATCTAAAAAAACGAAAAAATAATAATGTAAAATAAAAAAAACCATAAAAAAATGAGTAACACCCATAAGAAAAGATGCCGTTCTGCATTGTAATAACACTGAGCTGAAACTTACCCATGGAAACACCTATTAAATACATATTTTTTGGTAATTGTCACAAGAGGCGAGGAACAGAGAACAGGCCGCATGTTCTGTTCATAGATAAATGTCAACGGAATTCATGGAAGTTTGCAGTATAAAAGCTGCGAGGATTAGAATTCATCCTTTGTGTAACCTATTGGATTGTGGTCAGGTCATTGTCTTATCAGACACACAAGGGAATTGAAGTCATTTTCTTTTTTTCCCGTCCTTCGCTAACAAGAAAACTCCAGTCTTAATATATTTCTTCTTCCCACAGATACACTCCAGTATTAAATTGCTGCTTCAGTGACCACTTCAAAGATATTACTTAGCCTAGCGCACGGTTATAAGGTTCATTTAAATGCTAATTCGGGCACCTTCAAACAGTTAATTAGGGGTGATTGTCATTTGCCTTCAACATTGTGCTTAAAAGACGTTAGTTATTAATGCGACTCTCCGCTTGACCCCCGGCACTCGCGAGCAACGTCTCCACAATAGCATTAAAAGTATATTGTCATTTCTATTGCTCTTGTACAGTGATGACCAAACAGAAATCTTGGGATCGTTTTAGGCACTTTTCCAATAACAGGGTGCAAGTGGTGTTTGATCAGAACCATCAGAACATGGTTAACTACTTAGTTATAAGAGTTCTTCTAATCACAACAGTTGCTTCCATTTTCAAATAAGCCATAATATACATTTCTTGACCCATCTGTTCCAAAGATCGTGTAGATTAAATTGAAAAGGAACCGAATTATATTAACAATCCTAATCCTTATTTTATCCCAAGACACAGCCCAGCCCGGGAACCTTTCCTAATATTTAATCCTGGCTACTTCTTTAAACTACGGCTGTTCAAAGGGCAGCCTATGGGATAGACTTTGGCCCGCCAACTGCCCCCTGGCGTGTGCAAGACAGTCGCCAGCGATACTGAAACTGCTATTGCTCGCTAAGAAGCCAGATACATTGACAAAAGGTGGCAATGGAGCCTTTGCCCTAAGTCTACCAGGACAGGCGACCCAACATTCGATATCTTACCAATAGAGTCTGATTATGAGAATCCTTAACGTCTATCTCAGCCATCTGGTGTTATGGGAAGTCACCCGAGCCATAACCATAAGCCAAGGACAACCCTATCCCAAATCCTTTCTGAATCTGCTCCCAAAATTCTACAAATGTAAGACGGCCTCATACAGAAACATTTATGTGCGTGGAAACGTAAAGAGGAATATTTGTGTATTTTAATTACAGTTAGGCTGGTGGGATTTTCCCCTCCTTCCTTCTCCTACACCGTCTGTAACCATTCCTTCCGGCTTAGTTTATCAGAGTAACCAATAGCGGATCCTGAACCAATTACTCTCCACAACACAGAGCGTGGAACATGATCAAACACCTGTAAAAGAGAAAGTCAACCCCGGATATCAGGATAATTTATTTAAAATTACATATTGGATCCCCCCCCCATTACTTTTGTGGAGAGAGAAAGTGGAGTCGGAGATATACAACACAACGTAAAAAGTGACCCTACTTCTTGATTTTAAAAAAGTCATGCATTTGTTTAACATGTAAAATGTAAAAATGGATAAAAAATTGTTTATAAATTATTTTATAGTTTGTGAATTTTCTAAATAAATACCAAATCCATCATTTGGTTGTGAACAATTCCTAAGTGAGATCCATGTAATACACACTCTTGTACAGACAATGAACCGCACACTTATATCGATGCAGATGCGCTAAATGTTCTGCAGTCTCGTAGTACAAAATACACATAGATGGAAAGAGTGTAAATGACTCTTCAAAGACCAGCCTGACATCGTTTTAGGACCACTAGTGATTTCTTTTCATTTTTCCCCTAAGATACTGCTCGGTCTAGAATCACTTATGTCTTAAATGAATCGTTAGAATGAGACGACATCCTGACTGTCTTTCAGTTCCGTTCCTTTTGTGTGCAAACTTTTATTACATTTTTGTAATTACTGTTGCCTTCATCTCGACCGTCAAACGCGTGTGGTTCTCAGTGAAAGCAGGACTTACACAAATCTAAGCGATAGACATTTTTATAATGGTTAGTTTTCTATCACGGTAGAGAGCTGCATTCCTTGGTGTCCTGTAGGTTGATGTCTGGAGTGGCGTCGTACCGGAGCCAAGGATCCTACGAGGGTTGTGGAGGAAAATGAGTTGTGCAGCACAGTGGCTCAGTGGTTAGCACTTCTGCCTCACAGCACTGGGGTCATGAGTTCAATTCCCAACCACGGCCTTATCTGTTCGGAGTTTGTATGTTCTCCCCGTGTTTGCGTGGGTTTCCTCCAGGTGCTCCGGATTCCTTCCACACTCCAAAAACATACTGGTAGGTTAATTGGCTGCTATCAAATTGACCCTAGTGTGTGTGTGTGTGTGTGTGTGTGTGTGTGTAAATTAGGGAATTTAGACTGTAAGCTCCAATGGGGCAGGGACTGATGTGAGTGAGTTCTCTGTACAGCGCTGCAAAATTAGTAGCGCAATATAAATAGATGATGATGATGAGGGCAAGCAAGCAATAAGGAACAAAGTAGGGGGGGACACGGAGAGAGAAAAGAGGACATATAAGAATGGTGGAAAAAGGGGTAAGAGGGTGATAAAGTCAGAAAGTGAAGAAGAGAGATGACAACCTGTGAGTATAGTCAGAAAAGACTAAAAAGTTATGCAAACAGTGTTTTGTGGTCTTTTTGTTGAGAAATCATTCCAAACATGTTTCGTCCCTGGTTGGTGGGTTCTTCAGTGGGTTCTTTTGCAAGACTCCTTGTTGTTCATGATAACATCATCTCTTTTATTGAATACACAGTAAATGTTATTTTGTAACCAGAAAAGAAAGAGTTGACAACAAGTTTCTGCTTTGCAGTATCCCCGGCATATTACTGCTGTCCGTGGTGCTGAAGTTCATTCTGGATCACACTGTTCTCTGTTCACTGTTTTCTGTTAAATCCCTGATTCTCCCAAAACCTGTTATTGTCAGCGTGTAGGATAAAAAGTAAATAATTTTTAATTTATTTATATTTACATTGTTAAACAGACGTACATAGTATTTAGGTTCTTATATATATGTTATAACGTGTGGTGGATTTGGGCCAAAGTACTTTTCTGTTATAATTTCTTACCTCCTGTTTATCTGTGTGTACCCTCATTAGTAGTGGGTGGAGACAGAACAACCTGTGACCAATCAGATCATCAGAATATTCACAGCAGCACAGACACAGGGTTGGATGTGACTGGGGATTGGAGGCAGCAGGAAGCCACAGACTGAGAGCTATATAGTGTAAGGAGCAGGGTCCCCCAGCAGCACAGAGTATATCAGGAGATGAGTGATGTGTCAGTAAGGACAGGGCTGCATGTGACAGGGGCAGTGACATGATGTGAGGAGGGGATTGGAGGCAGCAGGAAGCCACAGACTGAGAGTTATATAGTGGGAGGAGCAGGGTCCCCCAGCAGCACAGAGTATATCAGGAGATGAGTGATGTGCTAGTGAGGACAGGGCTGCATATGACAGGGGCAGTGACATGATGTGAGCAGGAAAATGGAGGCAGCAGGAAGCCACAGACTGAGAGTTATATAGTGGGAGGAGCAGGGTCCCCCAGCAGCACAGAGTATATCAGGAGATGAGTGATGTTTTAGTGAGGACAGCTGCATGTGACAGGGGCAGTGACATGATGTGAGGAGGGGCAGGAAGCCACAGACTGAGAGTTATATAGTGGAAGGAGCAGGGTCTTCAGCAGCACAAAGTATATCAGGAGATGAGTGATGTGTCAGTGAGGACAGGGCTGCATGTGACAGGGGCAGTGACATGATGTGAGGAGGGGAATGGAGGCAGCAGGAAGTTACAGACTGAGAATTATATAGTGGGATGAATGGCATTTTGTTGGGAGTTTGTATTTTGGAGTTAGATCTGGTATTGCATTAATATGTCTGCAGAGACTGATGAGATTGACTATAGGAGATAATATCCCTTTGTGTTCTAAACTAATCATACTTATATACCAGTGTTCTTTAGATACTCTGTTATGTGTTCTATAGACCCAATACAATAGACCTGTTTCATTCTTAGGTTAAGAGTAGGAGGATTCAAACCAATGAAATTCAAGTTTTTCCCTTTCCCAAATATCGTACCATGATTGTTTGTCATCTACAGTAGAAGGTGTTTTTTTGTTGTTGTGATAAACGTATGTCATTTCTATTGGATGGTCATCAAGGATACAACTATAAGAGACAATAAATAATATGTATAACAAACAGCAATGAGATAATTTAACGTTTGACCGTTGTGTGTGTGCTTAGATTGTAAGATAACTTGCCGACATCATTCATTCAGAAATGGGCAGATCTCTACGTGTGTGAAGATAAATACAGCTTTATCTTATTTAGACATTAAACATATAAAATAAGTAAGTGGTGTAAGTAGTTCATATGTCACATATATATATATATATATATATACGGCTTCCACAGACAGTTAGAAGTTGCTTTTATCGGCTAACTGTCACTGGACAGATAGAAACCAATTCTGATTGGTTGTTGTGGTTTAATGTTAATTTTACACCTAAATGAATTGTTAGTATATGATCCCTAGAATAATTAAATCCTGGCTCCTTTATTTTCGATACTACAGCCATATATTACATTCTGGACGATCCTAACCAGTACAGTCACCAATCCGGACACCGGACCCCATCACAGCTCCCCCCGTGTAACAATCGATCCACCTCACAAGACACAGCTTTCCTTTCTCTCATAAACATATATAAAACCAAGTACACCAAAACAACCAGCAGAGGAAGGGGTTCTTTACAGTAAGGGCAGTCAAGATATGGAGTTCACTGCCAGGGAAGGTTGTGATGGCAGATTCAATAGATATGTTCAAGAAAGAGTTAGACAAAGTTCTAGCAGATAAGTGTATCCAGGGATACGACTGTTAATTAAAATGAAGGATAGTAGTGGATATAGGGTAAAAATCGTACTGCAATATTGGGTCTGGGGAAATTTTCACAATTGAAACAGATTGGCGGTTGCTTACTCTGGATCAATTTCAAATATAAGTGCAGGATCGCAGGAGATCCAAAATTGGTTGATGGACTGGTGTCTTTTTTCAACCTCATCAACTATGTTACTATGTTTTAACATTTAATATACTAGAAATTAAAATGATACAATCTTAAAATTTTGTGTTCATAAAACTACTACTCGTGTATTATAAGAAATAATGCACCTCTTATGTAAAATATAAACATATTAAACATCACCTCCGAAATCCAATCCCTTTGACGTGATCAGGAAGCTCCTTGGTGACTTTTAATATCTTTATATACACAGTAGATGCTGCATTAACCCAGATATCTTACAGTATTGTAGTTTTTACAAAGCGAAATGAAGAGTAAAATGATTCACTAAGTTTTTTTGTCTTTTCCGTTGTATGTTAAGTCAGGGGCGGATCCAGAACTTAATTGTAATTGATTGTGTCAATCAGAGCAGTTGGGCAGGACTCTCTCCCTAACTCTCTCTGTCGAACGGACCAAGCAAGCCCCTGCTAGGGGGGGCCATCGTATAGGGAACTGAACACCTTTTTATTTTCATGTCCCCCTAAAAACAATAAAATTGATTTGCAAATGATTTACAATTATTAATTTTTCATCTGCAATTTGGTGGAAAAACCGGAGAGTATTAAATTTGTGTCTAACCTATGTACTTGTGAACTGAAAATGTCAACCGTGTATCAACTGAGATTGAAAACATAGTAATCAGACAGCCCCCTCCCTTCCCTATTCACTACAATAGCACTTGGCAGCCAGACAGGACTACTGTTAGTTTTTTTTTTTACTTTGTTGAAATAACACAGTTACTCTCTGCAAATCAGTTAACCCTTTGTGCTTCACAGGAGCTGATAAATTTAAATCTTTTCAACCATAATGAAGAGGAGCAAAGAATAATAATATTTGACAATCATTTTATTGACTAATGGGCTGATTAAATTTTCAGCGCGGTGCTGCCGTACGATGACGCAAAATCCGACTGTGCACCCTGACGGCTAATTCGGTGCAGATATCTCTGCTCACTATGAGCGGAGATTTTGGTTACTGGAGACACATTGCCCTCACCTTGTGCCGGATTGAGCCTGCCCCTATAGGTACAAAAGAGAAATAAGTCGATGTTTAATATGACTCTGGATCACCATGAGCGCCGAGACTAGCTTCAATAGATACAACAGTCTGGAGCGCTGGTGGTTTGGTGATGGTCGTGATAAATGTTGTCTTGGGAATCACCATAATCTGTCCTGTCCACACATTTGGCTATCTGTTTTATCCACAGACTTCTCTGCCAACATTACAGCAGCCGCTGTTCCATGTGAAACATACGCAAGTTGAACAGTTTTTATCATCGTGACCCAACAATCAACCCAGATTCACTGAGGTCTCTTAGTCTAGTCATGGTGGCCAAAATATTGGGCAACTAGGAGTTTTTATGTTCACCCCGTGTTTCTGTGAGTCTCCTCCCACACACCAAATACCTACAGGTAGATTGATTGGCTTTTGCAAAATGTATCGTAGTTTATGTCTGTGCGTGTGGTAGGGAGTTTAGATTGTAAGCTCCAGTGGGGCAAGGACTGATGGGAATGATTATATATTCTCTGTACAGAGCTGCGTAATAAGATTGGCGCTATATAAATACATTATA
Source organism: Mixophyes fleayi (assembly GCF_038048845.1). NCBI lineage: Eukaryota > Metazoa > Chordata > Amphibia > Anura > Limnodynastidae > Mixophyes > Mixophyes fleayi. The sequence continues at coordinate 368,208,010 of NC_134403.1, read as the reverse complement.
ATAATAGTAGTCATTTTCTGACAACATTGATGATGTTGAAGATCCTTATTAATTTCTATAGGATAACTATTGGTATGAAGGTAATAGTAGAACCACACACACTTATCTGTATAGAACTGTGGAATACATTATGGTACCTGAGTCCTTTGGTTCAGATGAACCGGCTTCACGTTCAGTGTGGTTTCTCTAGATAACAGACACAGCCAGGGTGCATCTCTGAACCTTACAGCATAATTTGGGGAAGGGTAATGTCACTGTAACCTTACCCACCTTTTTCTTAAAGCTTTCCAGTCTCCCACTTAACTTCCTACCTTTTCTTCTGCCTCTTCCCCTTCATTCCGCTTCCCTTATCCTTATCCTCCGTTCCTCCTTCTCTCCCTCTCTCCCCCGTGTCTCTGTTTACCCCACCCCTTAGATTGTACGCTCCTTTGAGCAGGGTCATCTCTCCTCCTGTCTTCACCACTTTTAACTCTGCTCTCCAGCTACCTAGCCCTCCTCCTCGAGGACCCTCTTCCCCCCGTCCCCTCTCGCTCCCTTCTCTCCCCTCTGGGGGTCTCCCTGTCATCCGCACCCTCCCTCTTGGACTCTGTCGTATGCGGACCTTCACCTCTCCCCTCCCCCGCCCCTAGTTATGCTTTGAGCTCACTGAGTTACTGTGCTTATTGTTTACTGTACTGTGCTGTCTCACCTCATATTGTAATTTTGTCTGTCCCTGTACGGCGCTACGGACACCTAGTGGCGCCCTATAAATAAAAATTAATAATAATAATAATAATAATAATCACCTCCTGGAATGTAGGAATATTTCTTACTATGAACCATGTATGTGGTTCCCTGTGTATATAGCGCAGCCCAAGCTGGGTGGCTCTAGGTTTCAGAATTTAAACCCCCTAGTTCCCTGCAAAGCGTCAGATCAGCTCACTATGGGGCCCCGGCAGACTGTTTGTTGTCGGCCCAGCTTCCCAGCTGGTAGACTGTGATAAAAGCGCCTCTCTAGGTCCCAGGCACTCAGTCCTTTGATGTTGTTAGCAAACACTCCGCTATCTATACGGCTCAATGTGTCAGTCGGCCTTGCCAAGCCTTCTGCCGTACATTGTAGGGATCTCGTGCAGTCTGGCTTCAACCCTTCCAAGGGATATGGGAATATACTGAAAACCCCAGATGGATTTACGTTCAATGTAAAGGAAACATGTTTATGCAGACACTTGCCTAAACTTGGCCCCCGTACAAGTAATGTCAGTGTTAAAACGCAACTGTGCGCAAATCCGAAGGACAAAGACAGATTTCTTCCACCCGTAATCCATCCTAACCTCAGCCAGGCAAATTCCCAACTCCTCTCTGGCTCTCTCCTCGCTGGATGCGCATTAAAGTGTCTTACTGAGAGCAGGACGGTATAATCCTGTTAAACTGTTGCTTTATTAACTAGATTTGTAAAACAAAGCAGCGTCTGTGTGCAATGTATTTATTACATTCTATCGACTGACACATAGTACGGAGAGGAAACACAGAACTGGGCTTTGGGTAAGAGCGAAGTGTAATTGCGAAGGGTTCAGTTCTATGCCCAATACTTAACATGTAGCTTAATACTTTGTAGCACTGTCAGGTTTGTGCATGCATGCATAATTGTGAAGAGCGCTGTGAGCCAAACTCTCCCCCAAAGCCCCCTAATATATCTACAGAAAGAACCGCACACACAGGGCCTCATCAAGGCACGGATATTGAGTGTAACCCGCATTTAGTATGAAACGCACGTATTTAAGCTTTGCGCACTTCTGAATTCATCAAGTCACGAATCTCGAGATACGAGCGCTGTTGAAATCGGGGGCAGGTATGCTGAGCTCTGCTACACAAGATGTTGCAGGATACATCCAATACCGATGTGGATTATAAATTTGCAAAAGAACACACAGGGAAAAAAAAATTAATTACTCTCAATTGTTAATAATAAAGGCATTGGTGATAAAACAGTAAAACAAAATAAGTGTTTTTTGGTTTTTTTATGTAATCATCACCATATATTTATATAGCGCCACTAGTTCCGCAGCACTGAACAGAGAACTCACTCACATCAGTCCCTGCCCCATTGGGGCTTACAGTCTAAATTCCCTAATATACACACACAGAGAGAGACTAGGGTCAATTTGTTAGCAGCCAATTAACCTACCAGTATGTTTTTGGAGTGTGGGAGGAAACCGGAGCACCTGGAGGAAACCGACGCAAACACGGGGAGAACATACAAACTCCACACAGATAAGGCCATGGTCAGGAATTGAACTAATGACCCCAGCGCTGTAAAGCAGAAGTGCTAACCACTGAGCCACCGTGCTGCCCATGTAATACATGCATTAGGATGATATTATTATTTACTGAAGATAAAATAATTTTTCACAGTTCCTCCCGATTGCAAACGAGACTGTCATCACTACTGATCAGGACGTAGACCAGCCCCTTGGCTGAAGCAAGAGATACTGTAGAAAATTAGGTATCTCTGAGATATTCAGAGCTGGATTTGGTTGTGGCTGTGTGCACTTGAGTTTGGCACTGCCTTACTGTACATTGAGTACAACAAAACGCCCCTTCCCCCGCCCCATTCACTCCCTGAAAGGCTGTAAAAAGTGTCCTTTTGTGTTCACAGGCACAGCGGACAGGTTCTAGTGCAGCCCTGAGTAGTGGTATACTCACTCATCTGCATTTTGCAGGTGTGTTGATATTTACGAAACAGATACAAGACCATTGATTTCAACACTGCGGGTCATATGATTTGTAATACACCTCTATTCATTATAGATTGATCTACTTGAAATAGCACGATACTACACGTTGTGAATTACCATTGGAAGATATCGATTGTACATAGTGTAGGGTTACACTGAAGAATATCCCTTATTTTATAATTTTAGTGATAAGAATTTAAGTTCTATTTTAATATCATTAAGACATTTTAGATTTCCCACAGGTCTTTTGTAGATCGATTTTAAAATTTCCTTTTTTCCTACACAATCTTAAGGTTGCTGTGCACTGGGAATAACGAGTTTGTGTAACGAATAGAAGAGAAATCTAGGAGGTTGCTCTTGTCCCCAGCAGCACGCGGACCTGACAAGTGCATTTATACAGTATATTTTTGATACGCTTAATATCGGCAGATACGGGGCTTGATAAAGCAGCCACTGACTGCTAGTGAGTCACCCTCTTAGGATGTTTATTGGTAAAGAACAGAACGGACACAACATTTTGCAGTGTTCACTCTTCCTTGAGGTTTTCCCCAAGTAACGTAAAACGTCCACACGCCAGTAACCTCGACAGTGAGTATGGTTACTGTATAAACAATGATTGTTATCATTTACATTAGTGCCATTAAGTGTGAGTCCTGAGGCCAAGTTCTTGAATCAATATTTATTTCCTGATGTATCTGCTTTACAATCATAGATGAAAGACACAGGTCGTTTAATAGAATTTGTAAAAGAAGTTGATATGGGGATCAGGTCATTTCATTTGCTCGTTTGATATTGAATTTCTGTACAAAAATCTATATCATGAGCCAGCAATACAATCCAGGGAATCATTCCTACCCGGAAGAGAGGGGGATCCAAAGACAGAGGTAGTGCTGGTGTTAGTCATTCAATGAAACTTAAATAGAACCATAAGATATAAATATATATATATATATATATATATATATATATATATATATATATATATATATATATATTATAACTAGGACAGCTTAAAAATTATCCAATAACGTATTTCATAATCTACAAACACATCATATCGTTGCAAATAAATTATAAACTGGTCCATGTAAGAGAAGAGATTTGCTCACACCTAGTTCCAAACCCTCCAAATCAGATTCTCTGAGTATCCAACGAGCCCTAAGACACTGGATCATTGTCAAAAAAAAATCGTCATTTCTGTACGGCAACCAAGTCTATCAATACACTTACGTAATGAAATTTCTTTATCCTTAAAAGTGTACTTTTGCAAATGCTCATATATTAGATATACATGATATTAGATTATTATTATTATTATTATTATTCATTTTTATTTATAGGGCGCCACAAAGTGTCCGTAGCGCCATACAAGGACAAACAGTGGCACAGTACAAGGTGAAACAGCACAGAACATTTAACAATAAGCACTATAACTCCGGATGCTCAAAGCACAGCTAGAGAATGGGTGAGGGATAAATTGCACCAGCTGTTAACCTGAGCCCAAAAGGGTGGGTGCGGATGACAGGTTAAGAAAAGTGAGAGTAGTCGGAGGGCAGAAGGTCCAAGAGGAGGTGGGCTGAGTAGCTGGAGAACAAAGTTACAAGTGGTGTAAATAGGAGGAGAGAAAGCCCTGCTCAAAGGAGCTTACAATCTAAAGGAAGGGGTAGACAGACTGAGAGATACAAGGGTGAAACGGAGACAGAGTCATGGAGGGGGGAAGAAGGGGTGAGAGAGACAGGTAGCCAACAAGGTGGGTAGTTAAGTGGGTGACTGGAAGGCTTTTAAGAAAAGGTGGGTTTTTATTACAGGATTCACTACAGAGAGACTGCACATTTAGCAAATTAAACCACAAGGTTGTTTTTAGAAAGAAAAAAAGAACACTACCTCACTTTACCCCAGAATTTTGGATAAAATAAGCCCCACCTCCATTCACACAAACTCCACCCTGATTTGCTTAAACATGCCCACCTTGGATGAAAGCCACACCCACTTTCTGATAATGTCCTGATAGATAGGAGATATATACTTAAGATAGATAGATATACTTTATATGAAATAGATCATAGATATATATGAGATGGATATTAGATAGATAAATAGATATGAGCTAGATAGATAGATAGATAGATATGAGGTATATATGAGATAAGTATATAGATATTTAGATAAGTAGATATTAGATAGATATTAGATAAGTAGATACATTTTATATAGATGAGATGGATGTTAGATAAGTGATAGATCTGAGATAGATAGCCATGGGGTAGATTGATAGAAACATATGAAATAAATATATAGAGATATATACATAAAACACAAACACAAATACATTTTATATAATCTGTGACATCACTAATCTGGCTGCATCGAACAGTGTTTGGATCCTGCACAGAGGTAAAAGCTGCAGAGAAGGTAACACAAGATGGAGATGTTGAAGCAATGGGACAGACACTCCCAAAGCTTCATACCTGTGTCTGCAGCAACCAAACTAAGCAGGAAGCCAATATCGCTGGTTCTTCTGAACCAAAGCTCAAAGGTTTCATAATAGATTCAATGGAAAACACTCATTCGAAAGTGGACACATTCCGTATATGAGAGGACGACCGCTGGTGTTTTGTGAGGTGTTTCAGCCTGTGATGGCTGCTCCGTGGGCGAGGACCTGGGTTGCTGGTGTGGTACTGGGTATGTTACGGGCAGCGTACTCTGCAGGGAGAACATCTCAGGATGAATATTCACCACCCGCTTCTAACATAATAATAAATTAATTGTTCATGATGGGAAACGGGGAAGTTGTGGGTACTGTTAGTCTACACCAGATAAGATGTGACAGGGTCTACTTGGATTTATGCCTGTATCTGGGGGATGTTGGGTGATGTTGAGTGGTCCTGTAATATGGAGTGATATTAATGCTCTAAGGTCTTATGTGATGTTTTAGAGACGTATTAGTGGTTTTAGGGCATAAAATGCTTGCAAAAGTAATATGAAATTACCATTGTTCTAATTGAATTGAATGGTCTGTATTTGCACATACAAGAATAAATTGAGAATATTCTGAATTTGTGAATTATTCCTGAAAACTTCCATAACACATGGTTCAGCCAAATGGATATAAACCAGGCTCAGCTTTGTTAACAAACAATAACATCAGAATGTTACACTTGCTCTCAAGAAAATGATAAGAACCCAACCTCATTAAATATTACTTCATTCGCTTTATAGATTCCAGTCATTTTACAGTGATATTTATATATTTAGAGCTGAGTTTTGAAAACATGGGAACATAAACATTAGTGGCGGGGGGAGGGTGAAGGAAGCTGTATCTTTTGTTCAAAGTCAGGGGCGCACGGAGGATTGTCGGGGGGGGGGGGTTTCTCCCCGCCGACCCAAAAAAAAAAAAGCAGCTCCGATTCGCCAGCGCTGTCCTAAACAGCAGCCACGGCGCTGTCTAAGAAGCATCTGCGGCGGTGCTGTATACAATACAGCACCGCCACGGACGCTTCTTTGACAGCACCGCGGCTGCTGTATAGGACAGTGGCCACTTAGTTAGCGCAGGGTGGGTTTCTAGAGACTCAGAAACCCCCCCTGCGTGCGCCACTGAAAGTATTATTCTAAGATAGTGTATGAAAGAAGGAGATTTATATTCTATTATCAGTTGCTTCCATAGATGAGATTTGTCTTCAAGTGGAAACCATAGTGAAAGATACTGTTATCCCATACTTGCCAACTTTTCCTCGTTGGCTTCATGGAGATCCCGGGGGAGGTGGGTGTGTGGGGGCGGGGCTTGACAAATCTCATCATGTTAGCCCTGCCCCCTAAACGGGTTGTCACAATTTTGGCCAATTACAGCAGGGGGTGGGGCTAAGATGACACGATATTTGCATCATTAAGCCCCACCCTCACCACTTATGTATTGCGGGGACGAGAACCGGGAGGTTGTCCTGCTCTCACGGGAGGTCTCCCAGAAATGTGTGAGTCTCCCGGACATTCTGGGACAGTAGGCAACAATGCATTAAAGAAAATCAGCTAATAGTCTCTAGAGACTGAAGTGTCTTTTACATTTCTGTCTCCATTTCTGAAGTCATGTTGTCTTACCTGTCAGTCTAATCTTGGTCTCCATGAAAATGGCCACCTCCATAGGCATCAATACATGGACATAGGACACAATTTCTGTACTGTGTCATCATGCCACAGATGGTGAAGCCAACCACGTCTTGTACTGGCTCAGCATCAGGGAGAATGCCAGACTCTTCAGGGAGTGAGGGAGATCACCCCTATTTCAGGGAGTCTCCCTGACATTCAGGGAGAGTTGGCAAGTATGTGTTATCCCTGATGACTAGTGATGTTAGATAGTGACAGAGAGAAAGATATATGTCACTGTCATTTATACAAATATTCGCAACACTTATGTATCGTATTGTTTCCTTTGACCTGGTCTGACTGTGGCATACATACACGGAATAAAGCGTCACCTACTGTAAGATATATGGACTGTTACAGAGAACATATCAGAGTACCGGTCTGCAGACCTTGTGCTTTCATGCAGCTCACAGAACTTTGAGGAAACTATTATCAATCTGTGTTATTTCTGATAATATGTTATTATTGTCAGGGATTTGTAAGTCTCCACAGGGCTCTGCAGAGCTGAGCAGTGGGGAAAACAAAGAGACGAGGTAGAGAAAACAAGTGCCAGAGAGGCTGGAGAAGTACAGGGACCAGGGGTGATGTCAGACAAGCGGTTCAGAGCGTTGCGTGTTCACTGACAATAATGCAGAGGTTCCGACACAATGTATCAATGGGAAGTGCCGTTCTCTCTGTTACAACAGAGCTCTTTAATCCTGAAACGCGCCGTATTCATTATAGCTAGCTGTCAAGAAGAAAGGAAAACATGAAGCGCCTGAGATCGTCACAACTCTTAGACATCTCATGATAAGTTCTGTTATCTGATTTAGTTAGGAGAAAGAAACCCACAAATGTTAGCATTGAGAAAATCTAATAAGAAGTATAATGCAGAATTGCAGAATTGCTTTAATTATTACAGAACCTGATCTCTCCCCCAGAGGTAATGGTTCTGCAAAATATGTTTAAAAAAAATGTAATCCCTGCTTTGTAGCCATAGAAACTTTAGAAAACAACATGTGGTCAAATATTATAATAAATTATAAGCACCATTATTGCAAAATGTAACTAGCAGACGATAGGTTTACGCACAGCTTCTGCTGAAGATTAAATTGACTGTTGTTAACAATGAAAAACATGTGCACTGTAATCAATTGTCGACTGGTACCTCTTACAGCGCAGCCGCCGGAGGTGGGGGGAGGGGCGGGTAACATTATTCTTGCCATATTGTATCATAGATTTTAATTTGAAAAGTTCAGCTCAGCTATTTGCGTTTCCATGACAACCAGGCACATCAAAAGTATTCTTGGATATTCAGCCACCTTTTAAATTATAATTAAATCTACTCACTTTTACCTAGGATGACAAACCTGTTTTTATTTTAATAAACAAGACAAATTAATCCCCCCCTCCCCCCCGAGTCTTGGCAGAAAGATTTCCATTATATCTGTAACATTTGATTAAACGGTAATGATTCCCCCCTGTCTCCTTCTTTGAGCTATTTTTTGCAGCTTGCGTATCTGTGCGTACGTTCGTCTGCTCCGCTGCCAATTAAATTGGAAATGGTCATTGTTGCATTTGACTGGGGTCCTGGATCCTTGGTGCGTGGGTGATGAAAGGTGTTTCAGAGCGTAAAGGCTGATATATAAAGACCGGCTTATAGGTGCTTTCTTAGCAGTGTCAGTATCTCATTATGCAGAGGTTAGCGTTGGAAATGAAGCATTAAAGAGTGGCTGGTAAAATGGAATTTTAGTTTGTATGTAGAGGAGGCTACAGGTGTTGGTTTGGAGGGCAGACAGGTAGGAATTTCACAGGACAAATGTATCATAGATAAGGCTATAAGATACATGGTACCTTTTCCTGCTGAACATGTAACCCACAGCCAGGGGCTCGTAAAGCGTCTTCTCCAAATATGTAACATCATATACCATCATCCGCAGTGACGTGGCAATAACCACTGCAGAAACGCCCAGGGACCAATATAGCACATACCTGTATTGGTTCCAACTGGAACCAGATGTATTATCCAATCCCACTGCTATTTGCAGGGGTGAATTTTTGAAAAAGCAAAATCGACCCAAGGAATTTTGCCAGTACTGCACTTGTAGGGGGACGTGAAGCCATGGTCCAATAGCAAGCTGGTCATGCCCCCTCCTGTGACAGATATGTTTGACTGGTTACCACAATTAATCAGCCAAATGTGCCAGGGGCTGTAGCCCTAGCAAAACTGCTTCAGTGCCTGAAGTTCAGCACCCACCCACCTTCATCTATTCCCCAGTGGAGCAATAAAAGTGCATCGGGGGGGGGGGGGGGGGGGGGGTCATAAGTTGAACTTGTTGGGAGAGTGGGAAGGTGACTGTTTTTTCATGTAACACACAAATACTTGATAGCTTATTTGTACACTGAAATTTAAAGTTGATATTTGTGTGCTACATGAAAAAAACAGTCATGTATTCAACTTATGTGCAAAACAGAATACTAATTTGCACCCCTTGCATTGTAACATGGTTTTGTCCAGGAGACTGAAATAAGATACCTCTTCATTTAAGATCCTTAATGAATCAGGCCCTATATTATTATTAAACAGTGACAATCACTGAATACTATTATTATTTTTCTGTGCGTTCTTTTGGGACTTTATATTCCACATTTGCATTGGACGTATCCTGCGGTGTATTGTCTGTTAGAGCAGAGCGGACCTAAACCCCTCTTCAACAAGAGACATTTCTTCAGTACCACTGCTAGTAAACAGACGTGCGTATGTCTGAATTACGTGCGTCTTTAGCAAAACTCAATTTACGATTGTTTTGCGCTCCTTAATGAATCAGGCCCCTTGACTGTTTCTTCCATACTACCAGATGCTAGAAAGGTGCAGGCAGGGTGTGCGATTCCTGGATGGTTTTAATTGGGGGTCATGTAGGGTGGGCATCTGAGGACGGTCTACAAAACCATGTGAAAGGTCACTCAAACTCATATTATATATATATATATATATATATATATATATTGTAACAAAGGGAGGCATTTATCTGACAAGATGCAAAGAAAACATACAAGCAGAGTAAGACATTGGCGCAGTTATGCACCTAGATTCAGGTTAAACCAAGTAAAGACTTCTGTGTAGTTTAAAGTTGGTTAACTTACATGATTTAAAAGCTGCTTCCTCTCAGCAAACAGACAGGGTGTGTTTGTTAGTTGAAACAGAGCCAGTGATGGACGTTTTCTCTTAAAGAGAAGGTGGGTGTGTCGCCTGTCCATCAAGCTAAGGCTGGGGGAGGAGTATCATGTATAAAAGCTTGTTTATGTCATTTGTTCACGGAGACCAACGCTGGGAAAGCTGGCTGTTCCCGAGAGAGAGAGGGTCTATGTATAGCTAGCATTTAGGGTCTCCATAATTGCTGTGAAAGTATACGGTGTCAAAACATTTACCATCCTGACAATAAAGCACCATAAAAAGGAAGAAGTTGCTTGCGTGTGCTTCTGCAGTAGCGGGCTCTTGCCACAATATATATATATATATATATATATATATATATATATAACAAAGTAGCTCATCATTTGCAAGATTATTAAGTTCCTTTTCATTATGTTATAAGAAAATGTGTAGATGTGATATTATTATCTAAAAATTCTGGCGGTCATTACACCAAATTTCTTATACGCCCTTTAAAAGCATAATATCATGAAATAAGTGTAATTTAAGCTAAAATTTATTGGACCGAGGAGGAAATAGTAGTAGACCTTGGGGTAAATGTATCAAGCTGAGATTTTGCCGGCGGGTTTGAAAAGTGGAGATGTTGCCTATAGCAACCAATCAGATTCTAGCTGTCATTTTGTAGAATGTACTAAATAAATGATAGCTAGAATCTGATTGGTTTTTCAAACCCAACGGAAAACTCTCAGCTTGATACATTTACCCCCAGGTCTGGTGTTTCGTTCTATACAAGAAAGGAACATGTGGGGGATATGATAACTAATAGCTATGGAGGATTTCTATGAGGTCCTTAAGAATCAGATATATATTCTTAGGGATATTATTGTTATTTTGTACTGCAATTCTGTTCTCTTTATAATCAGTTATTATAAGTATTCCATATAGAACAATAATGTGTTGTTGAGGTTGGATTTTCCTAGAAGAGACGAGGAGCAATAGCACGGAGAAAACTCACACATCACGACTCTAATCTGTCTTGTCAGTAACTGTTCCACGTCTCCACCGCTGCCCTCGTCAGGAGATACAATCGCCACTTATCTGCTGAGTCTATTAGCAACCTCGTCCCGCGGTTAACACCTTATTAACAACAGGTCTGGATCTTTAATGTGGTGATAAATATATCTCCCCTCCCAGGGGTACAGGGATCTGTCAGGATGTAAAATCTTACAAGGAAACATTAAGCGTGTCCACGACCCTCATCAGCGATCAGACCGACAGCTCCATGTCTGTAATCACATTTAAAACAATTCTGTCACATCTGTGGCACGGATCTTGGACAGGCTTCACTTACAGATGAATTACACAGAAGGTCTGATTTATTGTTTGGTGCATAACATACCAATCAAACTCAAAATCGATGTTTCAGTGCCCAAGATTAGAGACAGAGAACAGACATAAAAGGTTGTTTACGAAAGTGTGAATTCTACGGACGTGCAAAGCTTTTGTGCTAATCCGCCGCTTGGTCCACCTAGAGCATTTATATATCCACATACACGTTCCAGTTTTGGGAACTGTCCCCAAAATATGCATGGTGATAAATGTCATATCAAATGCCATCTGACTACCAGTATAGGAAAACCCTGCACCAAGTTCAACACAGCCATGAATAAAGAATGGTACCAAAACATCCTCCAAGAGCAACTTCTCCCAACCATCCAAGAACAGTTTGGTGATGAACAATGTCTTTTCCAGCATGATGGAGCACCTTGCCATAAGGCAAAAGTGATAACTAAGTGGCTCGGAGATCAAAACATCAATATTTTGGTTCCATGGCCAGGAAACTCCCCAGACCTTAATCCCATTGAGAACTTGTGGACAATCCTCAAGAGGCGGGTGGACAAACAAAAACCCACAAATTCTGACACACTCCAAGCACTGATTAGGAAAGAATGGGCGGCCATCAGTCAGTATGTAGCCCAGAAGTTGATTGACATCTACGAATTGCAGAGGTCTTCAAAAAGAAGGGTCAGCACTGCAAATATTGACTCTTTTCATAAACTTAATGTAATTATCAATAAAAGCATTTAACACTTATGAAATGCTTGTAATTTTACTTCAATATACTATAGCAACATCTGACAAAAAGGTCTAAAAACACTGAAGCAGCAATCTTTGTGAAAACCAATACTTGTGTCATTCTCAAAACTTTTGGCCATGACTGTACACATGGCAAGTAATGTTTAGACAGAGTGTACTTACCCCCGGATACAAATCGAAACGCATCTTGAGATCCGCTTGGATTTGAATACAGATGGAAATACGGCGAAGTACCGCGCCCTTTTCTTTTTTTAACCGCACGCTGTGTGCAAGCTGTGTTTGGACTACAATCAGGCCCACATAGTTTATCTTTTATCAAAATAATCCAGCACTTTATTGTAGCTAAATATCAGACCCGTCACCCAACAGGGCTGATGAATCGTTGTTGTTTTTTTGAGAAACCATATTGACAAAAATTGAAACGATTACATTTCTACAGGGCGGACACCTGAGGCCTTGAAGCCAATCCAAACCATTCTCTATAAGCAATCACATTAATACGCAGTCTGCATTTTCTCCAATCTACATCAATCAATTTTTGGATTATACCCGGAGAGCTTCATTGGTCATTGCTCAGACTGCGTTTTCAGCATATTACAAAGTACTGCCAGCTCAGGACATCATGGCAATAGAAGCTTCAATTTATATAATTGATTTTGCTTTGGTGTATCAGAATTGCTCTTACAAAAGGTTTTTCATTTTTGCGCCACTGGCTAGTGACTAACGCGCCTACTGATCACTGGCGGAACTGATCTGTCCTTGCTCTGCAACATTCCATAATGATCACTGTTATTGATTTATCGATTGTGTAATATTGGGCAGTCATCGTTCACTGTTTCAGTATTCTCTTCAAATATATCCTATTGTTTGTTCTAGAATTAATAACATTAATAAAACATGCCCAAACCGAACTTGCTAACATCTTTCATCCAGAGATCCTGGAGGGGAGATCCTGTTGCAAAGTCCAGGGCGGGGCTACCGTATGCCGTCATTAAGCCCCGCCCCCTCTTGCTTATCGCCACAGTTTGCTACCTAACACAGCAGGGATGAGGCCAGGATGATACGATTCACTCCAAATTAACCTCATCTCCCACCCACTTCACTAGGGAAGTGGGTAGGATGAGGGAGGCTACTCCTGGTAGTCCGGGAGAGCAGATAGAAATTCGTGAGTCTCCCAGATGTTCCTGGAGAGTAGATAACTGCGGCGAAAACGAACAAATGGTGGAGATTTACTAACCTGCGGCTTTTTGGCGCTTCGATGTGCTGTTCGTAAAATTGATTTTCCAAACTGCATGGCGAACCGCTGCTCTTTCATAACAAAAATATAAAGGACGTGGAACAATAATGCGTTTGCTGTAAGGCAATGAATGCATTGATCAGTTCTATAGAAATATACTTTTACATATATACAAGCATCGTGTAAGCAAACTCTACGAATTACTATTGCCCTGCATGTTACCTACCAGCCCTCATAGAGACACAACGACTCTGTTTTATTTAAGGCACATTAATGTCACGTGCCAACCTCACCCATCCCCACCTTGCTGTGCCCCCTTAATGTCTGCAGTTATCTGAATATTCCACAAAAGCTCTTCTTTAATGTAAACATCACGCCTGCAATTACTGTACGCTGGTGGAAAGCTATTTACGAAGGCCCCATAAAGGTTATCTTGGCTTTAAGATTGCATTTAAAAAATGAATTTGAAAGATGTCATCGGCGCCGGTACCTTGGATTCAATGTACAGCGATACGGCTTAACTTACATTAGCAAAATTAAATGGACAGTGGTTATGTGAAACCGCCAGCTTAGGAAGCATGTATATGATATATGTAAGGTAATAGCTCAGATTGGAGAATCGCTCGCCATCAATTCCTGCATAAAAACTGACACGTTGATTGTATTTCATGTGTGCTGAGTGCTTTGGAATTAAATATCTGCTGGGGGAAGCAGCGATTTGGGATATAAAGGGTTATGAAAATCATTTCTCTGGCCCAGCTAACTATCCATTCACATGAGGAACGGAGCTGTCCTTTCTCAGCCTTTCCACAATTGGATTTTCTGATTTCTCATGACACATCTTTCAGTATCTATAAAACTGCGGCTGTAGAATGAGGCTGGCATGCTTACAGTGGCCTGCTACATTCTGCGATATCCTTCCTAGACATATACAAAGAGAATTAGGCTACAAGAACAATTTTGATCCTGAGATCAGTTGCATGTGACATTAGGTCAATATCACATTTAACTCTTAATAATATAACATACACCTATGGGCGCGCTTACACACACCGCGATTCCATCAGAGAGATGTATGACTGCGCTACGCGTGTAGGCGTGCGACTGCAGATGAATGCGACTAATCATGGATTGAAAGCAACCGGGCAGCTTGGCCTTAGAGTCAGATGCATGCTGCATTGCAGGTACCGAAGCTCGGTACAGACTGTTTGGCTGCATATCAATTCATTAAGATGCATTCTGTATTTCTGCACTGCAATTAGCTCAGATATATGCTGCATGCCTAGTAACTGTATATAGATAGCATCTAATCTAACTGCAGTGTAGCCGACGGGAAGTATGACAAGAGAGCCCATGAGCCAAATGCACTTAAAATCATGTATGTGTCTGTCATGTGCTTACCCATTCAGGGTTAAGTCTTCAACCACTGAGACCCATAGGAAGGGTCCATAGTCTTTCCTATATATTCTCCCTCCAAGGGATGCTGGGACTCTTCATTTCCTGCACGATATACCTCCCTCCTATACGGCTATTGTCATGACTGTTTATTGCTGTTTGCACTAATCTTTTCTTTCCGCACAGTTGATAGGACAGCAACGCAGTCAGCGACTAAGAAGCCTATAGTGCTACCAATGATTGGCCAGGGGTCACTCCCCCTTTCGACGCAACCAAACTCTCGATCCTTTTGTGTGGAGGATCCCTTGACCTGCTTTGTGTGGGCACGTCATTGTGAGTCCAGAAGGGGTTTCGTCACTACGATGCCAGAATTTAACACCGGCCAATAATAAAGGATTATATCCTGGAGTCAGTGTCGCCACGTCTGTCAATAGAAATTTAAAGCGGCAATGTCGAGACCCCTAAGGTTAAGTGTTTAAACACTTAACCTGACATTGCCGCTTTAAATTTCTACTGACAGACATCGCGATGACGTCAGCCTGCAGTGCCGAACACTTCCCCAATAGGAAGCACTTGCTGTCAGCTTGCTGCTCCCATCGGAGATCTCCAGCATCGGGTTGGAGGTAAGTCTGTTTCTTTTCCAATCGGTTTTTCATAATGTCGGATTTTCTTTGTAGGCCTTCGCCATGTCGGAGTAGTGGACATCGGTAAAGCGTACCCAACCCATTTATATTGCAAATACAGTAATAATAAGATGAATATCAGATGGGGAGTGCATGAAAATAGAGACATCAACAGTATGCAGTTTATGTATATGTCATATCTATATTTTGAATTCATTTATACATGATCTCTTTCCCTGTTATTAATTAATGTTTAAGAAGAACTCCACCCGAATCTAGTAATGTAACTTTGGGTGAAGTTAAAGTAATTTAGTTTAATAATAAAGTCATACTTTCCTTGCATGCGTCAATTGCTGGATCTACCGGGGGTCCCCAATGGTTCTAACTGTTCCCCTTTGCTCTGTTCTCTCTGTTTATATGGAGAGCTACGCTTCGTCTCCCATCTTGGTAGTGGTGTCCCCTTTGACCTAGTGAAGACAGGAAGTGGAGCATCCCCCAGTTGCCTGCATTGTTCTACTGAGCATGTACAGACAGGAAGTGGGGCAGCCTCCAGCCGCCTGTAACGTTCTACTGAGCATGTACAGACAGGAAGTGGAGCAACCTCCAGCCACCCACATTGTTCTACTGAGCATGTACAGACAGGAAGTGGGGCAACCTCCAGCCACTCACATTGTTCTACTGAGCATGTACAGACAGGAGGTGGGGCAACCTCCAGCCGCCTGCATTGTTCTACTGAGCATGTACAGACAGGAAGTTCGGCTCTAAGTGGTTCTTCCAGTGACAGTTGAACTGTACAGACATTATAACTGGAGCTACATCCTTTTTGTGTATACTTACTTTTATATAGATATATAAAGTGCCTGGAGGCACACAAAAATATATGAGCAACCTGATCTCTGACATTGCCCAAAATATAAGCTTACTACCATCTGTATATATATATGTACTATAGTAGTGTTAAGTACATTAACTACATAAGTTTGACATACTGCCTGTCTGTTGCAGTTAATATCAACCATGAGCAACTGTATAATCTTCTGGTTTAACATCTACCACCAATGTCTCTGACACCTATTACATATAATAGCACTGATAATATGTTTCTGCCAATACGTTCCTCTTGAGACAGTCCATGAGATTGTCGACAACTCTTTGTCCTTCTTGAAAGAGGTCAAGCGGTAAGAAGACAGACAAGAGCGGAGTAGGAACATTAGAGCCATCGCGGACCCAGGCAGAAATCCGAGATGAAGTGAACTTTTTTGTATCTTAATTTCTTCCCAGGGGTGTAATTAGATATTTGTGGGCCCTATAGTATGATTTTCTAAGAGTCCCCTGGTATGCTCCTTTATACATTTATAGCTTTGGGTGGAGTTATCCTTTAAGTCCAATTACCATTTCACGCTGATTATTTCAGAGCTTAAGAAATATGTCCCAAATATAATCAGAACTAAACACATTTTTCTAATTCAAAAAGTCAACATCCAATTACATTTAATTCTCGACAACATCAAAGTAAACATAAATCAGATGCTAGTTTTCATTTAAGAAAAATATGAGCATTTCACAGTGTACACAAAACAAATAACACTTCATTTTTATTTAGCGATAGTAATTTAAAACATCTGCCAATAATCTGTATGACTCCAGTTCCTCTGGACTCATTCCCTACACTGCATCTTAAATATTCAATGAGCGAAATAATTTATGTCATTGGGATTTCCCAGGGTGCACTGCTGATTAAGCACTATTGCATTTAATTGACTAAACCTCTCTATGCAGTTTAGTGCTGATCCATATAAGCACAGTACATGCAAGAAGCCTTAAGACAAATAGCGCAACAACAAAATCCTTGGAATAATCTGTACGGTTGCAATATAGTCTGAAGCTTGACATTTAAAAAATGACGAGAGTAAGGATTTTCATTTTTCGGCAGAGTAATAGCATTAACATTACGTTCACATTATGTGGACGGGCTCTGTGCTTTTTTTTTTGCTAAGTGGCAGAATTTTTTATGCAGCATTTAAACGAGATTAAAAAAAAAAAACCCACAAAGGATTAGAAAACTGCCAAAAAGCCTTCAATTCTTCAAAAATTATAAGGGAAGAAAGGTTAATGAAATTGCACATTTCGCTGATCGATATTCCAGATATGAACCTTTCTGCTGGAAAGAAGGGGAAGGGGGGTTTATAAACTCTCACAGTGAAATACATTTGTGTCTGCCAGTGCCCAGTGTAGACTCTGCCAAGCTGTCAAAGACAGGCGAAGGTTGGCACCTTTGTCGGAAGTGACCCCCGCAGAGCGCCCTCTCGGAATCTTAAAATGGAACTTTCATTCTTCGCGCTGTCGGTGTGAAAAAAAAAAAAGACATTGTAGTTGCCAGAGCAACGGAACAAGACAAGTGAAACATTTCTTTTTTTTTTCTTTTTTTTTCTCACCTTGTGGGAAAACTGCTAACGAGTGGTACTTTTTAATTGGAAGAAAATGCTGTAATGAACGTTATCTTGCGTACTGATATCTCAGTAGATAAATAACATTACCTAGCTATATTTTATTGCTTGTTGGTGCAAGGCAGCTGATCGCTAGCT
Organism: Mixophyes fleayi; assembly: GCF_038048845.1. Taxonomy (NCBI): domain Eukaryota; kingdom Metazoa; phylum Chordata; class Amphibia; order Anura; family Limnodynastidae; genus Mixophyes; species Mixophyes fleayi. The sequence goes on along the minus strand of NC_134403.1, from coordinate 368,190,089 downwards.
GCGATAGTAAGCCTAATGTCGGACAGTTACTAGATTAATTACGACTGTAGTGCTGTGTTATCACTAATGCAGAAAACCATTTAGAAGGATGAGATTTATGATGTTCTAGCACACACGTGTGGGTGGTTTTTAAAGGTTTCTGTTTTTCCTTTTTTAAGGTTTTAACAAAAACAATACCTGCCATAATTCTACGTCTGGGAATTGGCACTCGGTCATGCCCCTTCTGGATAGGGGAATGATGTGGTTACATTAGGGAAGTGGTCACATAATTTTGTGGGCTTGGTTCTTTCCCCAAGGGTGTGTCTAGTGCTTCTAATGCACTAGGCAACCACCAACTACCCTCCCCCCAAATACACCCTTGCATTGCGGCATGGAACATTCCTGGCTGTTGGGTCAAAAGTTCCAACAGTGTTCACTTTATCCGCCCAGCCCCTTGGTTCCTGACTACTTTCTTAAAGTGGCCGTTGGCTATGTGCCTTGTTTTACCTTCATGTCCTCGGCTCAGTTCACCAGGGAGCTTATATTTTTGTCGCATAGTGATTATTATTTTCCCAGCCCAGCCTGAAGACATACAAACCTCCCAACTGTCCTGATTTCAGCAGGTCAGTCCCAAAAAGGGTCGAGGCTTCTGCGAAAATGGTTGAGCTTTCACCTAAAAGTGGGCATTTAGGAGGATATAGGAGGGGCTTATTGTGTCCCGATTCTTAATGTCTCAGTGTTGGGGTGTATGGAACTCATGATGCAAACCTTGACTCATATGGGTTTTGACGGAAACTTTCTAAATGAAGTTTGATTTTTATATTCTGGTCTTAAGTAATAACCCCCCTTCAAAATATTCAGCTGTATGAGGGGTGCCCACTTTTTACCCTTGTTGTGCAACCTCTTACAACAAAATCCTGGACATAAATAGGCATTCACATCGCTAAACAATATGACCAACTATCTTTAGACAATTTTCCTCCCCTGCTAGAGCAGATCAAGATAGACCTCAATCGTTGAAACTACCTCTTCATCTCCTGGATTGGCCTTATCGCCGATATTAAGATGAACCTCCTTCCTCGCTTGTTTTACTTCTTTCATGCCAATAAAAGTCTCAGTTAGCTGCTTAGTCAACTTTAGAAATTGACCTCCCTCTCCTATTTTGTACAGAGGCACTCTGTCGTGGTGACAGATCTTGGGTAGACATAGAGGGGGTCATGTACAGTTGGACTATATTCTTATTTGCCTTAAATATACCTTTCTGTACCATGCATGCACATAAAAAGCACATACTCACGTACTGCAATCACCATATTTTCTTACTAACGCTGCAAGCTCACACTATATATACTGTCTCGTCCTATGTGTAATGCAGTTTTTGGCCTGTTATTTTTACAACATAGATTTTTCTTTGAAGAAATGGAACATGTTTTTCCCTGGACTGCGACAGGTAAGATAATTTCATAGCTTATTAATAATTAACTTCAGTAAACATTATTAGGACACATGCGGAAATATTAGCTTTATCCCATATGATGATAAAACACTACCCAGCAGATTAAAAAAAAAATATAAAAATAAAAAGGCACTTTGCTAAATTTATGGAAGAAGTGTGTAGTTACCGGATGCATTGTTAGTGTTAAGAAAAGAACAAGACATATCGCATGACCCATAGTGTAACAATATTCATGTATACACCGATGCTGCACAGACAGACAATGTGCGGCCCTAAGCTGTGTTATACAACAGCTTAGGGCCACACGCGCTGGGCGCAGTTTTACAATTTTGTTAAGTTATTACCAGTTTGGTTGTTTTTCTAACAAATGTTTTTATTCTACATATATGACATTATCATTTAGTGATTTATTGTCATTATAACATTAGGAAACTGTACATGTAATGTTCGAAAATCTAACTTTTAGTACACCAGAAAGTAGCAAGTGTTAGGTCATTAATTAAAGTACACAGTCCTAGGGGGGTATTCAATTGTCCGCGGGTTCGAGCGTGGAAAAACTATTACTGTTAATACGGTAATCTCTCGCTGGATTTCAGCTCACAGCTCCCTGAGTTGCGAGCTGAAATCCAGCGAGTAAATTACCGTATTAACGGTTTTCCCGCATTACGGTAATCCTGCGTGGACCGCGGGATTTTCGGCAATCCCGCGGACAATTGAATATGCCCTCTAGAGCGGTACTGTAAGAAACAGGACCCAAATCATCCTGCTGACAGAATAGGGAGCTGGGGAGCTGTACGCATCCGGTGCGAGGAGGAGGGAACCAGGGCCCCTGACCCTCCGCATCTGCCATGTAGCAGGCACCATTACTTCCATGGGCCCCGGTGCACTACACCGGTCCCACCAATAGTAGTTCTGCCACTGGCTGACAATATACCCTACTCAGGGGCAAACGCAGGATTTGTAGAGGGGGGGTTCCACACCACGCTGACAGTGGGCGTGACCAGCATGCATGGGGGCGTGGCTATAATATTAGACAGTGCTTGGCTGCTCTCCAACTCTTTCTATCCCCATAATATACATGGGCAATGCCGCGTGCACTACTGTTAGGTGCACACAGCTCTCCCTTTTCAAGCAGAGCTGTGTGAAGCGGGAACAGGGTCCAGCTACTTCAATTATACAGTGCCCAAAGCTTGTAGGGGGGTTTCCAGGCACTAGGAAACCCCCTCTCGGTTTGCCTATGCTACTCATACACAATATTATTTTGCACGGAAACGTTAAATATATAAGGAAGAATAATGTATCAACTCTGCGTTAGATTCTATGAGCTCTCGTCATTGAGAAATACGGCATATACTCTGCGACATACGTCCTACTCTGAATCTTCACATTACCATATCTTGCACTGGCTATGTATGTGGAGGTGAACGTAAGTGTGTTTAATATACACTCGGTGTATATATGACTATCGCAGGCCTGTCCGCATGTTACGTCTGCATTTTTAATGTACAATGTGTTCATCTCTACATGAGGCCCTTTCGTATGCCAGATTTGGGTCCAAGCCACAAAGAAGTATCCTCTTCTGTTGTCACAAAACTCGACCTGGATTAGACAGAACATTAGGAGCCTGGTTCATTACGGCATGCAAAATTAACATAAATCCGGCATATGCACGTCTGTATTCAACTACAACCGGATCTGTAACATCTCTTGTTGAATATGGATCTAGGACCCTCTGTGTCTTGAGATAGACCAGGGGTAGGCAATCTGCTCCAGGTGTTGTGAAACTATAAGTTCCAACATGCTTTGCCAGTAGATAACCAGCAGATAGGTGGCAAGGCATGCTGGGATTTGTAGTTTCGCAACACCTGGAGAGCCACAGGTTGCCTACCCCTGAGATAGACATAATACATTGCAGGATATGTAAAATATATATATGGCATCTAAAGTCCCACAAGAACGCACAGAACAAAAAAGTATTCAATGATTGTTACCTGTTAATAATACAGTGATTAATGATAAAACATTAAAAAAATAAAAATGTTTTGTTTTTTTCCATTTTTTCTTCTTCCATGAAAAAAACAATTATCAGAATGTTATTAATTTCTGTTGTACTTAAAATAAATTTTTACAGTTGATCCCGATTGCAAACACATGTTCTAGCATACGCACCCAGCCTTCATCACTTGTAATCGGCACTTACAGCAGACCTCAGGGCCTGATTAAAGGTTCTGGCCGCCCTAGGCTAATACGGTCGCAGCGCCTCCCCCTCCCCCCGAGAATATGAATGTTCAGGTGTATTCTCCAGCATTCAAATTTAGACAGATTGTGCCGTTGTCTCTTACCTGTTCTTGCTCTTCTCTCTTGCAGCTTTGTTATCCTCTCGCTGGCTTCTGGAAAGTTGGGGTCCTGTTTTGAAAATGCAAAAATTTATTATAATGCAAAATGTTAACACTCCCTAAATGATTAGGCCCTTTAGTTAAAACAAAACACTCCATTATGGCCAGATAAAAGTACCCCATTGGACAGGCATATATAAGCAATAAGTGAACATTTGTGGTCAATCAAATACAAACCTCTACCAGCCCCATCTCACTAATATTTAGTATTCTATTGATTGCTGAGACCACAGAGAGCATCCATGTAACCACCACACAATCATGAGACTATACCCCCAAAAGCTGCTCTATTTTTTAAATACCCTCTGCAGACATTTTCACTACCTCCCCTGCAGCCATTTTCCTTACCCTCTCTTACAGCCATTGCTCCCCCAGCAGGCATTTTCTTTACCCCCTGCTTCAGCCATTCCCCCTGCAGTCAATTTCCTTACCTCCCAGCCTGCATCCATCCCCCCAGCAGCCATTTTCCTTACCTCCACCCTGCAGTTACACCCCCAGTCACATCAAAACCCCCCTAGCCACATATATCAGCCCCCCTCCTCTTCCCTCCTTCACACATATCAACCTCTCTCCCTCCCTATAGATTTGTATGGCAGCCCCCTCCCCACCTGTAGTTGTGCTGGCCAACGTCGCTCCTCAGATCATGAGACAGGAAGTGAAGACTTTCTGCTTCCTGTCTGCTGCACAGGATTGTGGGTGCCCATAAAGCAACAGGCAGCCTAGCGATTGGCTGCCTGTTGCTGACCACTGACCACCAAGGCCAAAAAAGTGAATGAATTTTTTTTTTTAAATATCGGCAGTGCCGCACGCCCCCCGGTACCCAGTGCCCCAGGCTGCAGCCTGATCAGCCTAGTGGTTGACCAGGCCCTGCCAGACCTGTAGCTGAAAATCACGTACCTGAGTGATACCCAAAGCTTGAATCAGACGCTGCTGCGTGCGCTGGTGCTTGGCACGTCCTTACTGTACACTGACTAAGCGCATACGCCCAGTCCCGACCATGAAATTGTAGTCTGTTAGAAGTGTCTTGTCACACAAACATTTTTATCAATTTCTCCAAATATTGCTCAGCTTATACCATCCACAGGCCCTCCCGCATCCGACCCCCCTAGGTCCTGCTTCCTTTTCCATCTTTAATTTAGAGGGCTTTTTACTCTCCGTATCGGAGACTTCGATCCACTCATTTTTTTTTTATACCTCATTTAAACGTGAGACGTGCGACTTCCCTCCTGACTCTCCCTTCTCCCCCTCTCCCTCCTCTTTCTTCCTCCCCCCTCCATCTCTAGTTTTCACAATAATATTAAAATATTTTATGTTTTCTCCATATCCTGAGTGTGTTGTATTGTTCATTTGTTTTGAGTAATTTATCAAGAGTGGATCAGTGCATGACTCGGCTAGCGAAACTTGGCCCCGACAGGCCCCCTGCTCCGAATGCGCCACTCTTGAGAACACAGCAAGGGTCTTGGTATTGCCAAGCTCTGCTCAACTCCACCCTTCATAGCCCTCACATCCTCTGCACCGCAAATATTACACCCCCGCAATATATTCAGTTACTCGATGCATGTATGTAAAGACTGGAATGTAGCTATTGTATTGATAAGATCAACTCTCCTGGTTGCAAATGTAACAGCAACCAATCAGATTATGATTATCATGTTCTAGAATGTACTAGATAAATGATAGCTAGAATCTGATTGGTTGCTATGGGCAACACCTCCACTTTTCCTTTTCAGAGGGTTGATAAATCTACCCCTAAATCTCTTTTGTAAAACCTCAATAGTTCCTCTGTATTTCCCAGCATCAGTATGATTGATCACGTGAAGATCACTATGAAGATCTCATAAAGAGAACAGATCGCTGGCTGTAATCAATGTTTACTTGCCCATAGCTTTGCCCATGAGATTACTGCCACCCCATGTGTTGATCTTGTGGGGGGGGGGCATTTTTATTTTTATCTTTGGCTAGTAATTTATTCCTTGTGTAGAGCAGAAATTCAGAGAAAATACACCGTAGCAAAGATTATCTGATTGCATTAATTAGTGGTTACTGCTACTGAATGTTTGTGGCTGTTTTGTCCACGTGACAGACGTGTGTTGTGTCTACTGACGTCTTGAAAGTACAGAGCAGTCTGCCGTCACAAATTATACACAATGTGCACACAGCTTACATTACTAAGTCCTTGCAGAGATGTTCCACCCAGTCAGTCACAAGACGTCAACATGAGCAGATCCTGGGTAAGGAAGGACATTTATCACGCTGACACGGGGGCAGCTATTAGAACATATCACATGTACGGATGATGTTTACACTACATGACACCGTTTCTGGTCTGCAGAAATAATCCAGTATTCTTTGTAAAGCTTAGTCCCTGGATGGCCGATGATCCCCGTTTATAAATATTGAATCCTCACTACTTTTGCTGTGTGTATATCTTGGTATCTGCTCTTATTTTGTAAGCAAAGATAACTGCACAGAACCACTTCTCTTGTGCAATATCACGGATGTAATTCTTAACACCTGCCCTTATTTTTAGAGATGTTCACTGACCCCCGTGTTCTGGTTTTGGTTTTGGTTTTGGATCTGGATTAACTTTGTGTTTTGGTTTTGGATCCCGGTTTTTTTCTAAAATCCCTATATTTTTTTTGCTAAAATCACATATTTTTTATTTTTTTTACCCCCCTACATTATTATTAACCTCAATAACATTAATTTTAAGTAATTTGCAGTCAATTGTGACCCCCTCACAGGTCACAATATTATTTTCATACACTTTAAAACAAAGACTTCAGATTTAGAAGACCAAGCCTGCCAGACCTATTATTTGTATTTCAGCAATGACAATTAGCAATGGAGCTCTCCTGAATGTCACTGGAGACTTTGAAGAACACTGCTACCCCTCCTCTTTCTATTCTACCTATGATGCTGCCCAACTGCACTAGAGACTGCCAAGAACTGTGCTCCCCCTTCTGTGTCCCTCTGTGAAATGGTGCTGGATCGCCGTGGAGGGCGGTACTTATAGAATCCAAAGCTCCCAAGATCCGACGACGTAACGATGACGTTTTGCCTCGTTTTCAATTCTGAGGGCACCCGAAAGTTAATCTTCTAAGTTCGGGTGTGTTCGGTTCTCGGGGAACCGAGCCTGAGCATCTCTACTTATTTTGTACATGTGAATAATAACTGCCCGATACAACTTCTTTTGTTCTTTATTCTGTAATATATTCTCGGTTTCTGTTATTTGTCTGTATGTACAGACATCATAACTGGCCATGATATGCTGGAATTAAATAACAGTATGTCCTTATTATGTGTATATGTACAACTTTCCTTGTTCTGCATGTCACATGCAACTCTCAGTTTCTGTTTTTATTCTATATGTATGGATGAACTGCACAGTATCACCTCTCACTGGCCACAATGGATACAGTGTCTGGCTCCTGATAGGATGTACTCTGTACTTTGTGTTCAAGCTCCCCCTGGCTTGCCATGTACAATGTCCTTTTGATCCAGGCTGGTAGTTTTTCCCACCTAGTTGTAAGTTTTTACTTACCGGTAAAATTTATTCCTTTATCCAACAGACGAGTGCTGCGGCCTTTGTGATTGGAAAGGACCAACTACCAGTCTGGAGAAGAAGGATGTTGTTTGCACTATGGAAAACCAGGATGGTGGCAGCATTGCACAATGTACAGTATATTAATGGTTATAGAGCAGTGGAAGCATGCAGGATAATTATTGGGGTTGGAAATTATAACCTGACTCATGGATATAAGGAGTCTGATTCGTTAAGGCACTAACCGCAAATGTACATTTGTGCAAAAACGCACAGAAATCTGCTCTGCGTACCCCCTAATTCAGCAAACAACAGATCTGAAGATATGTGCTCTGATAAATTTGGGTGTAGGTCTGCTGTGCTCTGCTACACAAGACAATGCAGGCTATGTCCTATACCTATGTGGAATATGCATTCGCAAAAGAACACAGAGAAAAAAAAAAAAATTGAATTAACGTCACCTGGCAATAATATAGGCATTAATGATAACACAGTTAAAACAAAACAAAAAACATTTTTTTTTTTTTTTCAATGAAATACATTTATTAGGATGATATTAATGTCTACTGAACATAAAATACATTTTTACAGTTGCTCCTGATTGCAAACACATGTTATAGCATTTATAGGAGACTGTCATTACTAGTGATCAGGACTTAGACTAGCCCTGTAGATGGAGCAAGAAATACGGCACAAAAACAAGTACCTGAGAGATGTCCAAAGCTTGATTTGGATGTGACTGCGTGCGGTCGAATTTGGCACGTCCTTAGTGCACATTGACTATGGGCGAATGCCCCATTCCCTCCCAGAATTCGTAGGCTGAAGTAAGTGTTCTTTGCGGTGAACATTGCTGTGTTTAGTTGCGTGTGGCCCGATTCTGGGCGCAGAGTGATTTTGCGTGCGATACAGGCAAATTCGCCAGATACATACCTTGAGTAATTAGGCCCCAAGTGTTTATCAAATAAGGTAAGGAAAATAAGATAAGTCAGCACGGCGGCTTAGTCGTTAGCACTTCTGCCTCACAGCACTGGGGTCATGAGTTCAATATCTGACCATGGCCTTATCTGTGGAGAGGTTTCTTCCCACACTCCAAAAACATACTGGTAGGTTAATTGGCTGCTAACAAATTAGGGGTGTGCACCGACCACTTTTAGTGTTTTGGGTTCTGATTAGCTTGAGGTTTTGGGTTCTGATTTGTTTTGCCAAAACACCTGACGAAAGGTTTTGATTCTGATTTTGGGTTTTGGGTTCTGATTTATTTTTTAAAAAGCACTAAAATCCTGTTTTTTGGTTGTTTTCCACTCCTACGCTATTATTAACCTCAATAACATTCAATAACAATCATTTCCACTAATTTCCAGTCTATTCTGAACACCTCACACCTCGCAGTATTCTTTTTAGTCCAAAACGTTGCACCGAGTTAACTTTCTGGACTGCATAGTGGAGTGGGCCCGGTACCCAATTTGGTACCGGGGCCACAATACCTCCGCCTTCAAATGTTCTCAATTCCACTGCACAGCTGCCTGCTCCTACATCCTCTGCAGCATATACAGGGTGTAGTTCGAGCGCGTCAATGCCTCTTGTTTTTGACAATGACAGGTCATTTTCATTAATTTTGGATTTGGACCCAACACTGAATGTAGTTGATACGCATCTATCTGGACTGCGTAGTGGAGTGGCCCCGGTACCCAATTTGGTACCGGGGCCACAATATATCACCCTCAACTGGTCTGAATTCCACTGCACAGATAAAAACAAAGAACATAGTATTAAAAATGGCAGTTCCTCTTTTTTGGAACTACACAAACAATGACCGTAGTAATAGAACTGGCAGTTCCTATTTTTTTGGAACTACACAAACAATGACCGTAGTAATAGAACTGGCAGTTCCTATTTTTTGGAACTACAAAAACAATGACCGTAGTAATAGAACTGGCAGTTCCTATTTTTTGGAACTACAGAAATAATGAACGTAGTAATAGAAATGGCAGTTCCTATTTTTTTGGAACTACACAATCAATGACCGTAGTAATAGAAATGGCAGTTCCTATTTTTTGGAACTACACAAACAATGACCGTAGTAATAGAACTGGCAGTTCCTATTTTTTGGAACTACACAAACAATGACCGTAGTAATAGAACTGGCAGTTCCTATTTTTTGGAACTACAGAAATAATGAACGTAGTAATAGAAATGGCAGTTCGTATTTTTTTGAACTACACAAACAATGACTGTAGTAATAGAGATGGCAGTTCCTATTTTTTGGAACTACACAAACAATGACCGTAGTAATAGAACTGGCAGTTCCTATTTTTTGGAACTACAAAAACAATGACCGTAGTAATAGAACTGGCAGTTCCTATTTTTTGGAACTACAGAAATAATGAACGTAGTAATAGAAATGGCAGTTCCTATTTTTTGGAACTACACAATCAATGACCGTAGTAATAGAAATGGCAGTTCCTATTTTTTGGAACTACACAAACAATGACCGTAGTAATAGAACTGGCAGTTCCTATTTTTTTGAACTACACAAACAATGACCGTAGTAATAGAACTGGCAGTTCCTATTTTTTGGAACTACAGAAATAATGAACGTAGTAATAGAAATGGCAGTTCCTATTTTTTGGAACTTCACAATCAATGACCGTAGTAATAGGACTGGCAGTTCCTATTTTTTGGAACTACACAAACAATGACCATAGTAATAGAAATGGCAGTTCCTATTTTTTGGAACTACACAATCAATGACCGTAGTAATAGAACTGGCAGTTCCTATTTTTTTGAACTACACAAACAATGACCGTAGTAATAGAAATGGCAGTTCCTATTTTTTGGAACTACACAAACAATGACTGTAGTAATAGAACTGGCAGTTCCTATTTTTTGGAACTACAAAAACAATGACCGTAGTAATAGAACTGGCAGTTCCTATTTTTTGGAACTACAGAAATAATGAACGTAGTAATAGAAATGGCAGTTCCTATTTTTTGGAACTACACAATCAATGACCGTAGTAATAGAAATGGCAGTTCCTATTTTTTGGAACTACACAATCAATGACCGTAGTAATAGAAATGGCAGTTCCTATTTTTTGGAACTACACAAACAATGACTGTAGTAATAGAACTGGCAGTTCCTATTTTTTGGAACTACACAAACAATGACCATAGTAATAGAACTGGCAGTTCCTATTTTTTGGAACTAAAGAAATAATGAACGTAGTAATAGAAATGGCAGTTCCTATTTTTTGGAACTTCACAATCAATGACCGTAGTAATAGGACTGGCAGTTCCTATTTTTTGGAACTACACAAACAATGACCGTAGTAATAGAACTGGCAGTTCCTATTTTTTGGAACTACACAATCAATGACCGTAGTAATAGAACTGGCAGTTCCTATTTTTTGGAACTACACAAACAATGACCGTAGTAATAGAAATGGCAGTTCCTATTTTTTGGAACTACACAAACAATGACTGTAGTAATAGAACTGGCAGTTCCTATTTTTTGGAACTACACAATCAATGACCGTAGTAATAGAAATGGCAGTTCCTATTTTTTGGAACTACACAAACAATGACCGTAGTAATAGAACTGGCAGTTCCTATTTTTTGGAACTACACAAACAATGACCGTAGTAATAGAACTGGCAGTTCCTATTTTTTGGAACTACAGAAATAATGAACGTAGTAATAGAAATGGCAGTTCCTATTTTTTGGAACTACAGAAATAATGAACGTAGTAATAGAAATGGCAGGTCCTCTATTTTTGGACTGCAAGAATATATTGCTCTATAATATTTTTTATACTTTTTCAATTTTTTTTTATATATTTTTTTATTTTTTATTTTTATTTTTTTTAATTTTTAAAAGATTTTTGGCTAATTAACAAATTGATATGGACTTATCAGAAACAAATACAGGACAAAAGCACCACTGGACTCAGCAGCACAGACACTGGCCAAAGCACCACTGGAATCAGCAGGACAGAGCACTGGACAAAGTACTACTGCACTCAGCAGGACAAAGCACCACTAGACTAAATAAATCAGCAGGACAGAGCACTGGACAAAGTACTAATGCACTCAGCAGGACAAAGCACCACTTTAGTAAAGTTATCAGCAGAACAGAGCACATCAACCTCCCTCTTCACTAACCACAGGGAGAATGAAGATGACGGCCGCGAGCGGGGCATTTATGAGATCCGAGTCTCGCAAGATCCGACGCGAGACTTGGATGTCATAGCCTCGGTTTGGCTTCATTTGGCGCCCGGAAGTTCCCGAACAGTGCTCGGATCCCGTCGGATCCGCACTGTTCAGGTGGGCTCGGATTAGCGAAATCCGAGCCCGCTCATCTCTATAACAAATTGACCCTAGTCTGTGTATGTGTGTGTGTGTATTAGGGAATTTAGACTGTAAGTCCCATTGTGGACTGATGTGAGTGAGTTCTCTGTACAGCGCTGTGGAATTAGTGGCGCTATATAAATAAATGGTGATGATGATGATGATAATAATTATCTGAATAATTATAGAGGCAGTTTTGTGCACTGTATGATTGGAATGTGGTGAAATGGGTAAACTGAGTGAAGTTATAACAGAGAGATATTAATTCATAGCACCTCAAGCAATAGTTCAATAAAACTAATTACTGAAAGGGAGTTAAAACGTTTACTATGCAAGTTGTTACTTTTGACCATGTGCTTTCTCCTTTCAGTTCCTGTGTACACTGAAAACAGCTTTTACTTCCTATGTTTATATATCTGTTCTCATTTACAAAGAACCTGAACTCACAGATATTAGGTTATTGGTCCAGTTCACAGAATTGATGGAAGCTGATTCTGTCCATTTTTGTAGAAACAGAAACAAACTGACCGCCTGGTAAAATGACGGCAAGTCTGAAGTTTAAATCAGACATAGCAGAGCTGAGCAACAGCAATTACTTGCTATATAAGTTCAAAATGGAACGATCATATGTAAAGATGATGTGAAAAAGTGCTTATCACAGATGGACCAGAGAGCTACCCTGAGCAGTGAGATAAAAGAAACAGGCAGGTTAAAGCAGTAATCAGCTTAACTGGTGGATGATGATCCAATGATTGGAAATTAGCCACAGCAAAAGGTATGTGGAAAGTACTGCAGATACTACACAAAATATTAATTTTAAATAGTAAACTGTACCTGCTATGCAAATTATACAGCATGAGACTGCAAAAGCATTAAGAAAAAAAACATCAATCTCCTGTCAATGTATTAGCCTCCCACCAAGGGGGCAAAGTGAGTGCCCATGGCTATCCCGCATGTCTGCATATAGAATATATCTTCAATGCAAAAATCACTGTGAGTATAAATTTAATGGAAACCAAAACACACTGTTGGTGAAGCGAAAATAATAGATTAGTGGATAAATAATAATAGACATCTTTTAATCCTAATTCATGCAGAATGACTGTATACGGTAACAGGACATCAGTTGTGACCAAATAATAAGTGGATTGCCAAGTTAATTGTGACAAAAGACAACAAAATAATTGTATTTCATTATTATGGAAGTTGAGACACCAAAGACTATAAGTGTAAATATACTGTATGTAATAGGCATGAAATTAAAGATCACGGACACTATGGGGCAGTCAGGGGAGCAGGCCCCATTGTTATGGAGTTTGGGAAGATGATATAAATAGGTATCATAGATTCCCTTCCCGCAAAATAGTTATACTCTGTTTTATTTATAATCCTATTGCTGTAGCCAATAGGAAATGGAATTAAACATTGTATTCTGCTGGATATTTTTTTTATTGTTCCATCTGGGACTATAATTCTGGACATAAGACACTACTCATAGAGCACCACGAGGAACATATGAACAATATGGATCTTGTGGAATAATCCTTCTGATACATTGGTTTACAACAGTGGTGATACTCTAGAAGGGATAAAACCAATGTGTGTGTTTTAGAGAAAGACATGGGGGTATATTTACTAAACTGCGGGTTTGAAATAGTGGAGATGTTGCCAATAGCAACCAATCAGATTCTAGCTATCATTTATTTAGTACATTCTACAAAATGACAGCTAGAATCTGATTGGTTGCTATAGGCAACATCTCCACTTTTTCAAGCCCGCAAGTCGGTAAATATACCCCTAGGTGTGTTATAGTGCGGAACCCTACATTTAATACATTCAATTGTAAAATAAAACAATGGACGGTCTACATAACCAAACTTATCATGAAAGAATTCCAAAAACATACAGGTAGGCTTCTGACAAAAATAAATCTGTGTTTGTTAGAGAATGTAGATGAAAATTATTAAATGTTTACTGTAAATCACTGTATAAAATGTAGGCGCTATATAAATCAAGGATAATAAATTTCAAGAGCTGAACATGTACAGCTAAAATATTGGATTCACTATGAACCAGTGACATCGCTGAGAATGCAGCCTATCCAGTCACTAGGAACCAGTGACATCACTGAGAGTGCAGCCTATCCAGTCACTAGGAACCAGTGACATCACAGAGAGTGCAGCCTATCCATTCACTAGGAACCAGTGACATCACTGAGAATGCAGCCTATCCAGTCACTAGTAACCAGTGACATCACAGAGAGTGCAGCCTATCCATTCACTAGGAACCAGCGACATCACTGAGAATGCAGCCTATCCAGTCACTAGTAACCAGTGACATCACTGAGAGTGCAGCCTATCCAGTCACTAGGAACCAGTGACATCACTGAGAATGCAGCCTATCCAGTCACTAGGAACCAGCGACATTACTGAGAGTGCAGCCTATCCAGTCACTAGGAACCAGTGACATCACTGAGAATGCAGCCTATCCAGTCACTAGAAACCAGTGACATCACTGAGAATGCAGCCTATCCAGTCACTAGGAACCAGCGACATTACTGAGAATGCAGCCTATCCATTCACTAGTATCCAGTGACATCACTGAGAATGCAGCCTATCCAGTCACTAGGAACCAGCGACATCACTGAGAGTGCAGCCTATCCATTCACTAGGAACCAGTGACATCACTGATAGTGCAGCCTATCCAGTCACTAGTATCCAGTGACATCACTGAGAGTGCAGCCTATCCATTCCCTAGGGACCAGTGAAATCACTGAGAATGCAGCCTATCCAGTCACTAGAAACCAGTGACATCACTGAGAATGCAGCCTATCCAGTCACTAGGAACCAGCGACATTACTGAGAATGCAGCCTATCCATTCACTAGTATCCAGTGACATCACTGAGAGTGCAGCCTATCCATTCACTAGGAACCAGCGACATCACTGAGAGTGCAGCCTATCCATTCCCTAGGAACCAGTGACATCACTGAGAATTCAGCCTATCCATTCACTAGGAACCAGTGACATCACTGAGAGTGCAGCCTATCCATTCCCTAGGGACCAGTGACATCACTGAGAATGCAGCCTATCCAGTCACTAGGAACCAGTGACATCACTGAGAATGCAGCCTATCCATTCACTAGGAACCAGTGACATCACTGAGAATGCAGCCTATTCAGTCACTAGGAACCAGTAACATCACTGAGAATGCAGCCTATCCAGTCACTAGGAACCAGTGACATCACTGAGAATGCAGCCTATCCATTCACTAGGAACCAGTGACATCAGTGAGAATGCAGCCTATCCATTCCCTAGGGACCAGTGACATCACTGAGAATGCAGCGTATCCATTCACTAGGAACCAGTGACATCACTGAGAGTGCAGCCTATCCATTCCCTAGGGACCAGTGACATCACTGAGAATGCAGCCTATCCATTCACTAGGAACCAGTGACATCACTGAGAATACCATGTATCAATTCATTAAGTGAAACCATTCTACTGAATATTGGTTAAACCTGAAAAATAGCTGTTTTCAATATATGTGGTGGGTGACTTTTTAGAGGACAATAGAATTTGTTAAGAAAAGTCAAAGCTTTTTGCACCCAAGCATATTGCAAATGCCGTTGTGTGCAAAATATAATTTTGTGCAATTTTATTTGGCTTTTCATCAGACCTTGCACATAAACACTAAGGTCTGGTGAAAACGTCTTTCCAAACAGCTTGGCCACCACAAAATGATCACATGTGGAAGTCCCCTTCATCATTATTCAATCACAAATGCCTGTGACTGTCTGGCACAGAAGGGGATGCTCAGGGATGCCATGCTTTGAGCATTTATCCTTGAGGACTCATATTGACCCTCTCCGAATATGTATTTATTAATTATGACCACATATGGAATACAGTTGATTTCAAACACCTTTGATCTTCAATCTCACTTTTCTAAAATCTTCTTGACAGCCTCAGATTCTGGAGAAATGATTTGCGCTACAATGTATCGCGCACGTGCAATTTAATAGTCTTTCTAACATGCAGCTAATGCTTCTCAGAGGTTGTGCATGCCAAAGCCTAATTATCTCTTGTGCAAAAGTGAAACGTCAGGCAATTAAATCGGGGGAAAAGGATACGTTTCTCTTTTGCACGGAAGAACCATTTTCTTCCTAAAATAAGGGACATTGAACAGCACCATAAATGCCCCTTTTTCTCAGTTTGAAATATTAAGATATCGGGTATTCAGGTAAGACCAGGGGGTATATTTACTAAGCTGCGGGTTTGACAAACTGGAGATGTTGCTTATGGCAACCAATCAGATTCTAGCTGTCATTTTGTAGAATGCACTAAATAAATGACATCTAGAATCTGATTGGTTGCTATAGGCAACATCTCCACTTTTTCAAACCCGTAGTTTAGTAAATCTAGCCCCAGGGCTGTGAATGGTGAAAATGAATTTGTTGACGTGTGGTGAAAGTACAAGCTGCCAAAAAAATGTAAAAATTAAATATATAGAGAAAAAAAGATGGTAGAGATAATGACCTTCACTTGCATATTAAGTTACTAAGCTAAAAATAGGCCAGATTTTAAAAATTAATAGCAGAATATGCTCTTTCCGCATGCCACAGGATACTTGTTACAAGGAGATCAAATCCGGAACAGTTTTGACAGATGCTTTTGCAAAAATAAAGAAAAATGAAAAACAGCTTTTCATGTGGTGGTTCTGAGTCATTTTTAGCTGAGTATCTGCTATTGTCTGCATCCACCCTTACCCCTTATCGTGCAGGAGATCCGAGTGGGATACGGTTTTGTATCAGAAGGGATCTGGCCGACGTGGGCTGCAAAAAACAATGAAGTATTTTTAGCCATCGCAATGAATTATGGAGATGGTGAAAAAAAATATAATTTATTGAACAATGGAAGCTGGTAAATAGATGGAAATGAATTTGAATGATTAATTAATGTGAATTTTTATAGCACAAGTGAAAGCTTTTAACGTGTTCAATACTAAATGGATTTATTAAATCTGAGTTGAAAGAAGAACATTGTACATCACGGCCAATTACAAGCTTTAGTAAACTAAAAATAGCTCCGGACGTTTGATGTCTAATTATTCAGGGGAGTGACAGCGCTGTGTCTCTCCACACTAATCCCACCTCAATTATTGTGGTTAGGGTGAGGGTCGTTATAATGCTAATTACATGTATTCAGATAGCAGCAGAGTGATCAGTGGATATAATGAAGTAATGAATTGAATATAATCCTACTTGTCACTTAGGTGTAGATGTATCAAGGCTTCTAAAGAGGAATAGGGGAGGTGTCGCCCATAGCAACCAATCACAATCACAATCTTCCAGTCTCCCACTTAATTTCCTACCTTTTCTTCTACCTCTTCCCCTTCATTCCCCTTCCCTTATCCTTATCTCTCCCTCTCTCCCCTGTGTCTCTCTGTCTGTCTACCCCTCCCCTTAGATTGTACGCTCCTCTGAGCAGGGTCATCTCTCCTCCTGTCCTCACCACTCTTAACTCGGCTCTCCAGCTACCTCGCCCTCCTCCTCGAGGACCCTCTTCTCCCCTCTCGCTCCTTCCTCTCCCCTCTGGGGGTTTCCCTGTCTTCCGGGCCATCCCTCTCGGGCTCAGCCGTATGCAGGACCTTCCCCTCTCCCCTCCCCCGCCTCTCTAGCTGTGCTTCGAGCTCACCGAGTTACTGTGCTTATTGTTTACAGTACTGTGCTGTCTCACCTTGTATTGTAACTTTTTCTGTCTCTGTACGGCGCTACGGACACCTAGTGGCGCCTTATAAATAAAAATTAATAATAATAATAATAATCACATTCCAGCTCTCATGTTCTAGAATGTAAAAGACAAATGATCTGATTGGTTGCCATGGGCAACACCTCCACATTAGACCAGGGTGCTTGTGTTTATGTCTACATTGCATTTATGTTTATATTTCCCCACCCAGCTCCTTCCATACTTCCCAGCATTTCAAAGGAAACCCAGCGACCCACATACGATGGAGACGACAGACCTGCCATCTTGTGTGTCCCGCCAGACTGAGTTGTCCCGTACGATCATTTATGAAATTAGAGTGAAACAGGTAAATGAACCCGCCATGATGGCAAAACTAGTACGGAACGCACGGCACATGGCAAAAGTAGCTCTGTAGTTCTGTATAAGTAGCACGATGTGCAAGAAAGCAACGCTAACATCTTCCACTACTATGCTATTACAGCAGACACGGAAGACTAAGGAGGAGCGAGGAAAGTGTATTGGCTGAATGACAAATAAATCTTCACTGTTCTGCAAAGGCAAACCTAATATATATAATCAATTTATTTACAACACATAATAATTAAAAACATATTAAAATAATAGAGCCTATTTGTTTGATCACAATATATCAAGTTATGTAATGATAAATGTTGGGTCAATCATAAGTGAACATACACATACATGAGCAGACATCTATAATAGTTCACATGGTAGAAAGGTTTAGATCAGGCCTGTCCCAACCTGCAGCCCTCCAGGTGTTGTGAAACTACAAGCCCCAGCATGCTTTGCCAGTAGACAACCTGTTGATAGCTTGCAGGGCATGCTGGGACTTGTAGTTTCACAAACATCTGGAGGGCCGCAGGTTGGACAGGCCTGGTTTAGATCTTCTACACAACTAACCAATGGGCTTGGATTTAGGTGTAATGCATCAGAGTCCCAAATGATGTACTTCTCTTAGATCAGTTATGAAACTGTGAAACCCAGCTGGAGCTGCACGAGCACTTATTTGGGGTGCCAGTGTGGTACCCCACTCTCTGTTGTCTTAATCTGGCTATGGCAGTGATGGCTAACCTGTGAGACTCCAGGTGTTGTGAAACTACAAGCCCCAGCATGCTTTGCCAGCTATGAGCTAGTTATCTACTGGCAAAGCATGCTGGGGCTTGTAGTTTCACAACACCTGGAGTCTCACAGGTTAGCCATCACTGGGCTATGGTATGGGTGTGGCATTCGTGAGCAGAGGGCCCCCTAGTGGCGGTGCAGTGCAAAATCAAATAAAGTGTTGGAATGTCAGACCATTTAATGATAAATACAAGATAAGCGGAACGGTTCCATATGGAAATCTGAACGCCAAACGTCTCCAGCACAGATCATAACAGTTACGCTCAGGCTTCTCCAAACACCCTCCAGCTCCTAACTTCAGCAGATGTCAGTGCTGTATAAACTCCTCACACTCCTGCACTGTCTCACAGCAGATATAGGACGCTATTAATCCCCATCAGGTTACATACCAGCTGCTGGGAACAGTAGGGTCGGCTCACAGACCACAGGTTACTCACATGTCTCCAACATAAACCATTCCCGATATCCTTCCTATGGGCTTGTATCACTTTAATCCCAGGACTCTCTCCAACCATCGGGGTCCTCCCCTACCAATATGCTGTCCCTCGTGGCGGAGGTCACCTACCCCTCCTACCTCTATGAGGCTTGCGCCTCTTTCAGCAGTCCTTCCTGTGATCTCACAAAAACAGCAATAGAAACTTATTGACGGCCATTCCAGGGTTAAATAAAAATTAATATACAATTTCAAATGTCACAATGACACAGTGAAGATTAAGTCATATGAAGTTTAAGTACTTTTGCATGCATGTATATTCCTTTAGATCGATCACGGACAACTGAAATCAGTAGTTAAGTTTCCAGCTACAATCTACTGCAGCAAACCTGTATGGAGAGGTATTGGTGGAAATATGAAAACTCCAACCCTGAAGGGTGATTATCAATCCACATTAGGACCATACAGGTCCAGGGGGATCTTCTGATTCCCCCGAGCAGTTATCCAAATTACAGATAAGTATCAACCCAATTCACTATTAAGTACATGATGTAACCTCTTATTTGATGCATTATTTTACAATACTACACTATTAGCCCCTGCGGGGCTGTTTGTTCCCATTCTGTCTATAGAATCTGCATAAATCCCTTCGGAATGTTATAATCAGACAAGCACTACAACTATACAAAGTATGCACTATTCTATCTATCTCATATCTATCGATCTATCTATCTATCTATCTATCTATCTATCTATCTATCTATCTATCTATCTATCTATCTACAGAATATACATACACCGATCAGCCACAACATTAAAACCAGCTGCCTAATATTGTGTAGGTCCCCTCATGGCACCAAAACAGCTCTGACCCGTCGAGACATGGGCTCCACAAGACCTCTGAAGGTGTCCTGTGGTATCTGGCACCAAGAAGTTAGCAGCAGATCCTGTAAGTTGTGAGGTGGGGCCACCATGGCTCGGACTTGTTTTTCCAGCACATCCCACAGATGGTCGATCAGATTGAGATCTGGGGAATTGGAGGCGAAGCCAACACCTTCAACTCTTTGTCATGTTCCTCAAACAATTCCTGAACAATTTTTGCAGTGTGACAGGGAGCATTATCCTGCTGAAAGAGGTCACTGCCATCAGGGAATACCGCTGCCATGAAGGGGTGTACTTGGTCTGCAACAATGTTTAGGTAGGTGGCACGTGTCAAAGTAGCATCCACATGAATGTCAGGGCCCAAGGTTTCCCAGCAGAGCATTGCCCAGAGCATCACACTGCCTTCACCAGCCTTCTTCCCATAGTGCATCCTGGTGCCATCTCTTACCCAGGTTAATGAGGTGTATGCATTCTCCCGTCCACATGATGTAAAAGAAAAAGTGATTCATCAGACCAGGTCATTCTTCCATCGCTCCATGGTCCAGTTCTGTCCATAGTTGGTGCTTTTGGCGGTGGACATGGGTCAGCATGGACACTCTGACCGGTTCTGACACCTTTCTATCATAACCAGCATTAACTTTTTCAGCAATTTGTGCTACAGTAGCTCTTCTGTAGGATTGGACCAGACTGGCTAGCCTTTGCCCCCCCACGAACATCATTGGGCACCCATGGCCTTCTCGCCGGTTCACCAGTTGTCCTTCCTTAGACCAATTTTGGTAGGTACTAACCACTGCATACCGGGAACACCCCACAGGACCTGCTGTTTTGGAGATGCTCTGACCCAGTCCTCCAGCCATCACAATTTGGCCCTTGTCAAAGTCGCTCAGATCCTTACACTTGACCATTGTTCCTGCTTCCAACACATCAACTTCGAGAACTAACTGTTCACCTGCTGCCTAATATCTCCCACCCCTTGACAGGTGCCGTTGTAATGAAACATACCTAACATACATGATTCTGTGAAATACACATGCTTGTGTTACCTAATTCAAAATTACATATAGTGAAAATATTTAATGTGCACAGTATATGCCATAGAGATCAGACATAACTGTGCTTTCAAATGACTCCCGGTAGCCTCATATACCTCCATATGGCCAATCTGCCCCCACATAGCCAGTATTCCTCCATACATGAGTTTATATGGCACAGACATCTGCATTTATGTTCAGCATTTAACACGACACTCTCATAGAAAAATACATAACTAAATAAATGCTGGTTCCCTAATGGGAGGAAATTGTCTTCTGTTTTTAAATAACAGAGCTCTCTTATAAACGAAATGCAGGGTTCAGTCTAACTTGGCACGCCTGCACCTTCTACGGGGAACATAAATCCCCTCTCCTAGCGGGATAATAATACACAGAGAGGAAATAACAGACAGCAAGAGATGTAAGATCCAATAATTGCTCTATCGCCGAATTAACAAGTAAATAGAATTACACTGTATTATATGGATAAACACTACAGAAACTCATGCAGCGATAGCCAACTGGGGACAGCCGTCGGGTGTTTAGCTATATTATTTCACCCCGTGCTGTAATTCCCAGTGTTCTTACATGGTAGATCTATCACCATATCTAAGCCTGCACACACAAGCAGCAGGTACTTCTCACAGACAGATCCTGAGTTGTAGACTTCCTAACAGTGAGAGAGTAAGTCTGGGTACATGTATATGTCCGGGGCTAGGTTTATAAGATCAACACACAATGTAAACCGGGTGAGTGCCCCAGGTACTCACCTGACCCTGAGGGACAGCTGTGAGACACACCGTACCCTTCTCACCAGCGGTCCTGCGATCACACGTTGCGTTTGATCCCCCTAGCACAACCGTCTAGGGAGGAAAGCAGACAAAAGACTGGGAGGGAGGGATACAGTTGTAAGGAGAGGGGGAGTACGAGATGCAGGCCAGGAGTAGAGACTCTTCACATTACTTCACTTGCCAACACCTGGACTTTCTCTAGGCCTGGGCGCGGAGCTCCGGATATTCGGGACAGGCAGGGGCGGGCTGGCCCGGGGGGCAGGGGGGCAACGGCCCCCCGGGCCGCTGGGTCAGACGGCTATTAGGGCCGGGGGGTAGGCCGGCCGGCCGCCCCCGGGATGCAAAAAACATAGTTTTCCCCCCGCGGCCGCATCTGATGACATCAGATGCGGCCGTGTCGGCGCACAGGCGGCCGCATCACATGACAGGGGATGACTTATAGCCTAGACCAACTCAAGCTTTTGCCTGGACTCTCGGGTTCTTCAGGCCTTTAGCAGCCTGGTACTTAGAGCTCTCTGGTGCTTCTCCAGGATACTTTGCTTTAATATCTTCTAACTGCTGGCCGGGGCTTATCATCATCATCATCATCATCATTTATATAGCGCCACTAATTCCGCAGCGCTGTACAGAGAGCTCATTCACATCAGTCCCTGCCCCATTGGAGCTTACAGTCTAAATTACCTAATATAGACACACACACACAGACATAGAGGGAGACAGACAGACAGACACACACACACAGACTAGGGTAAATTTTGATAGCAGCCAATTAACCTACCAGTATGTTTTTGGAGTGTGGGAGGAAACTGGAGCACCCGGAGGAAACCCACGCAAACACGGGGAGAACATACAAACTCCACACAGATAAGGCCATGGTCGGGAATTGAACTCATGAACTCATGACCCCATGCTGTGAGGCAGAAGTTCTAACGACTAGGCAGTGGCGCACGCAGGGGGGTTTCTGAGTCTCTAGAAACCCCCCCTGCGCTAACTAAGTGGCCACTGTCATATACAGCAGCCATGGTGCTGTCAAAGAAGCGTCCATATTGTATACAGCACCGCCGCAGACGCTTCTTAGACAGCGCCGCAGCTGCTGTATAGGACAGCGTTGTTTTTTTTTTTGTTTTGTTTTTTTGGGTCGGCAGGGAGAAACCCCCCCCCCCCCCGACAATCCTCCGTGCGCCCCTGCTAGGCCACTGTGCTTATGCCCACCTACTGCTGGCTCGGGCCTTGTGCCCTGCTACACTAAGGGCCTTGTGCCCTGATAACACTAAGGACCTTGCACCCCACTTCCCAAAAAGGCCTAGAGCCCTATTAAACAAAGGGCCTAGTGCCCTTCTTCACAAAGAGCCTTCAGCCCAGTTACCCCTAGGTGAGCGCCCCAAAGGCTCTAAGCCTAAGTTACCTACAGTTAAACCCTAGTAGCCCCGAGCCTTGTGCCCACTATTTGACATAGTCCTACTGCCCGACTTGCACGTCAGGCCGTATGCCCGACCTACCTACAGGATTAATACTTACCTGCTCCGCACAGGACACTCAGCTTCTTCCAACGCCACTTCCAGGCTCTCCAGCTTTTATTGGCAGGGTTGCTCCTAGCCCTTACAAGGGCTCCCTGCTGCCGCGGGGTTGTTCCTTCCATCGAGCGCCTCTTCCCTCTTCTTCTTGTGGCAGGGTTGCGTCATGCCCTTGCAAGGGCACCATACCGCTGCCGCCGTCTTCTTCTTGTCTTCTGGACGTCCCACAATGTCCTCCTGCAGGGCTCCGTTGCCAGACTACCTAAATGGCGAAGCGTAGCGGATTATATAGCCGCTGGCATGCCAACATCACATGGCATCGTCGCTAATCAGGATTGGCTTACCGACTCAGCCAATAGGGGACCAGCCTCGGCACACCAGAGGGACTCACCGGGCTCCCAGGTGAGTCCCTCACATACACACTACAAAAAATTTCTCCTGATGCGATGTTGCTATCAATTATACCAGAGACTGAAGAAAAAAATTGCCGATCAGCAGCCGATTCCTGTGTACACACTATACACGTTTTACACGATTTACCTTCAGATCTGTGCTCTTCATCTGTCATAACCATCGGCTGAAGAGATCGTGACTCTGCACACTTCATAGAGATCCATGGACGGCAGAGATCCATGGACGGCAGTGTCCATGGGTCAATCACACAATAAACAACCTTTAGATGTTGTTCCAATTCTGCAGTGTGTATGCACAGAATTGGAACAACATCTAAAGGTTGTTTATTGTGTGATTGGCCCGATAATCTGGTGAAAACCTTGAAGTGTGCACCCAGCCTAACGCCCAGTAAAATAGTACGTAAAGATGCCGTTCCAGAAGTGGTAACATAATGACTAAAGCCAGGTACACACTACAGCAAAAATAAACGATGAGCGATTTTCCAACGACATAAAAGAAAATTCCAGATCAGCCTGTCGATTTATGTGTACACACTATACACGATTACCTCAAGATGTCTGCTCCTCCTCTGTCATAACAATCCTCTGAATGGTGACAGCAATTCCTGTCTTGAATGATGACAGATTGTAGAACAGGCTGCACACAGGAGAGAGAAGAGGAGGAGAGATACGGGGGAGGGAAGCTCCTGCATCCACGTTATCCGGGCGGGGTAATTACTCGTTTTAACTTTAGTGCACCTTTCTTGTTCGCAACTCTCCTTCAAGGCTCACAGGCAATATTTCAGGGAGAGGTTTCCCTGCACATGTCTCTCCCCACTCTCTCCTCCCGCTCTGCTGACGGGCTGAACCATTGTGCTGCAGTAAATTCAAGCTTAGACCCCCCCTTCTGAAAAGTGGTGCTACCCACACAGCACAGGACAAGCACACTGGGCGGCATTAACCCTACCTGCACCTCACAAAGCATGGACAGCCTCCGGGCACCAGCTGTCAAACGTCAGGTAAATAGCAAGATCATCGTTCCATTTCTGCAGAGTGCATACACACTGCAGAATTGGACAGACATTGTTTATAACTGAAAGACATTTTTTGAACAGCGCGACCAATCATCTCAAGCGATGATCTGTGATTTGAAACGACGATCGTTCATCGTTCCAGGGTACACAGTACTGGGAAATCGGGCCAATTAGTCGTTTATTGTCTGATTGGCCCAATAATTGGCTGAAGACAGTGTAGTGTGTACCCAGCCTCAGAGCCGGATTTAGACCTCATAGGGCCCTAGGCAGGATACTGTTTTTGGGCCCCCTCCCTAAAACAATCCATAGCACTATATTTTTGCAGCCTACCATATACCCCTATAGTTAAGTAGATATGAAATCATGTGCCGCCGCTGCCGCCAAATGAGGTGAGGGCGTGGCTTGCATCTTTGGGGGCGTACCTAACATGTGAAAAGAGCAAGGCCACCCTGCTGCAGAAAAAGGCACCCCTAAATAATTACCAAGCAGTCCCGTTTTTTTTAAGTAGTTGGGTCAAAACAACATAATAAATATTGAAGTCAGGGCAGAAATACTTACTTAAGTTGTTTGCAAAAATAATACGCATAAATCCAAGTATGTGCTCTTGTCACTTTTGTCCCTCTATCATCACACTGTGCCCCTTCATTGTCACTTTTGCCCCTTCACAATATCACATGTGCCCTTTCACCATCACCTCTGTGCCCATCACCATCACCACCTCTGTGCCAATCACCATCACCACCTCTGTGCCCATCACCACCTCTGTGCCCTTCACCATCACCACTTCTGTGCCCTTCACCATCACCACTTCTGTGCCAATTACCATCACTACCTCTGTGCCTCTTCACCATCACCACCTCAGTGCCCTTCACCATCACCACCTCTGTGCCCTTCACCATCACCACCTCTGTGCCCATCACCATCACCACCTCTGTGCCTCTCCACCATCACCACCTCAGTGCCCTTCACCATCACCACCTCTGTGCCAATCACCATCACCACCTCTGTGCTTCTTCACCATCACCACCTCTGTGCCCTTCACCATCACCACTTCTGTGCCAATCACCATCACCACCTCTGTGCCCTTCACCATAACCACCTCTGTGCCAATCACTATCACTAATTCTGTGCCCCTTCACCACCTCTGTGCCCTTCACCATCACCACCTCTGTGCCCTTCACCATCACCACTTCTGTGCCCTTCACCATCACCACCTCTGTGCCAATCACCATCACCACCTCTGTGCCAATCACCATCACCAATTCTGTGCCCCTTCACCATCACCACCTCTGTGCCCTTCACCATCACCACCTCTGTGCCCTTCACCATCACCACCTCTGTGCCAATCACTATCACCAATTCTGTGCCCCTTCACCATCACCACCTCTGTGCCCTTCAGCATCACCACTTCTGTGCCAATCGCCATCACCACTTCTGTGCCAATCACCATCACCACCTCTGTGCCCCTTCACCATCACCACCTCTGTCCCTCCGTTGTTTTACTTACCATTCTATTGCCTTTCTTCTCCGGCGCGCTGCTCCTCCTCGGTCAGTCCAAACAGATTTAAAAAAAAAAAAAAAAAGAGTCACGTGATCGCTCGTCCCGGCAGCCTCTCCTCCTCTCTATAACTGAGACACTGAGAGGAGAAGAGGCTGCCGGGACCTGACTCGCGGCACCCCCCCACCCCCTCCCGCACGAGTCACGGGGGGGGGGGGCTGTGCCCCCCAAGAGCCGCTAGGCCCTAGGCAGGTGCCTAGGTTGCCTAGTGGTAAATCCGGCCCTGCCCAGCCTAATACACACACCTTTATAGAGACACTTTCCTGTAAAGACTATGGGGGGGGGGGGGGCTGAGGGCAAGAGGAAGAGCTAAGAAACACCTAAACTATGGTTAGGGGCTTATTCACACTGTGGTTTTGATCCGCTTTACAAGTAGTGCGGTCAGAACGACCTGAGATTACAAAGCTCACAGAGACCTAGGAATCATCCCTAGGCAGGCGCACCTCCCTCCGGTCACAAAGAACATGCTAAAGACCTCTTGTATTCAGGTCATCCTATTAAACTCAGGACAATGTACTTATAAAGAGGGTATAGTCATTATCTCATCTTGTATATTTACCCCCAGCCTTAATGTATAGACACTTTTCACAAAATGTAGCCATTTCATCACTAATTAGCTGATAGCATTATCAATACGCAGTGTGCATTAGACTCCTTGGGGTAAATGTATCAAGCTGAGAGTTTTTCGGCGGGTTTGAAAACCCAATCTGATTCTATCTATCATTTATGTAGTACATTCTACAAAATGATAGCTAGAATCTGATTGGCTGCTATAGGCAACATCTCCATTTTTTCAAACCCGCCGGAAAACTCTCAGCTTGATACATTTACCCCCTTGAGTAAACAGAGTAAGAGATACAGTATCTCCGGTCAGACCTAACTCTTGGAGAGACAATGGCCACACAGCAAATCCAAATCAATAAAACAAGGAGAAAAACAACAATTTCACATTTTATTTTGTTAACGTTGATTAAAGGACACTACCCTTAAAACTATAGCGGGTAAAACACAGTTTTTAACAGTTGTCCTTTAAATCCATGCCGACGGATGTGACACATTCACCAGATTGGAGTTTAGCCTTCACAGCAGTGCCAGTACCTCAGACAGAGCGGATTCATGTAAAGCACTTAGACATAAAGTGGATCGGACAGAGAGCGTTTGAAGTGGGAATCTGCACTCACATAAAACACCGATATGTACTGTATATTAATAAACTTATTACATTTTCTCCTCCAGAATTCATGCAGCTGCCGGATTCGTCATTTTGCAGAGAGATGACTGGAGAGCGCCCACATTCCCTGGACATTACAGACTTGCAGTAGATGATTAAAATATATTTTATTTTTTACTTCAAAATAAACTCTTGAGTGGTAAAACTTATTGAACTTCCTAATCTGGCCTGTAAGCAAACCCAGATGCTCTCAGCAATAAAATTGGATTTTTGGGCAAATTCTCAGCTCAAATCCATAAAAATGTGTTATCCAATAAACAACTCATTATAAGTTTACAGCTTGTTCAAGCGAACAGTTTAGCAAATTATTTAGTAACTCAGCTTTGATCAATGGAAAAATAAAGATGCCCTGAAACAGGAAAACACTTGAAAAGAGATACATTTACTTACACAGTTTATTGGTCTATTAAAACTGTACACGGAGTGGAGGCGGCCGCTTTGTGCCTCAGTGACGTCAACGGTAACTATTGAATTGATGCTGCATTTTCAGCAGCTGTATAATGTTTTTTTAGGAAGGGGCGGACATTGTACAGCTGCTGGATCCTTGCATTGCCCCCTTAATAGCAGCAATATCAGTGTCGTTATTTAAACTGACCTCAATGTGAGTCCCAGTATGTTCTCTTTCCGGAATTCTGCTCTGTAACTTCTTTCATCCAGTCTGTATTTCCTACATGTCACAATGAGAGTAGTCACAATTGTCGTGTCAGTCCTAGGGGTAAATGTATCAAGGTCTGATTCTTTCAGCGTTTTAAAATCTCTGCAAATCGCGGGTGATAACCCGCGATTTTAGTCCCCAAGTCGCCAGACGTATTAAACTGCGATTTTTACACTCATCTTAAAAATCGCTGGTCGTCGCTGGCGATTTGCTGCGATGTCAAACACTCCCGTGTTTAGCTAACTGTCCCGTGTTTAGCTAACTATCAACCCTAGTGCTGCCAGCTTACTGCTGGTTGCGTGAAAATCAGGGGGGAAATTTGTGTGGGGTCCCCCTGATTTTCATGCAACCAGCACTTGGAAAACCAGCCAGGGTGGGTGGCACTATAGCAGGGTGACACGCGGCAGGGGTCCTCTGCCATAATGACAACCAAACCCAGGCTGTTCAGTGCTGGGCTGGATTCCCTAGGGAGTGAGGTCCACAAAAAAAAACGAGCGGGCCCCCCCTCTATGGACAGCCAGCCAAGTGCTGAAAGCACTAGGGCTCTTCCTACACCCCTGGGCTGTGGGTAGTAGGGTTATATCGGGGAAAATAAAGTTAAATAAATAAACAGACGCCATTTTGTTTTGTGGAACTACAAGTCCCAGCCAGCCCGGGCACCATAAACAGTGTGGGCATGCTGATGATTGTATAACTACAAGCACCAGCATACCCAAGGCAGCCAGGGAATGCTGGCACTTGGAGAACCACAAGTGCCAACATGCCCTGACACCCATGGCTGGCTGAGACCTGTAGTTCCACAAAACAAAATGTTAAATAAGCCACAACTCTGTTTCAAACCACAACATTTTAATAAAAATAATAAAACCCCAATAAATACACTAAACACCCTCATTTATATCACATAAATGTATTAAAAATAAGAAAACCCCAATATACTTACCAATCAGATATTTTAATCTGTTGTCAGCAGCTTTTAATCCAAAAATGCTTGTAAACCATGTCCCAAAATAAATTTGTAATTCCAAATGTCCCTGCTTGATATGTCCAAATAAATTGGCAAATCCCACCATCCGCTCATCGCATCCTGGCTTGTCACATGCAGCCCTGTCCTTAGTCATTTTGCATCCACGCGCTGCGGTATTGCAGGGGACAGCAGGAAATTGGCTCAATATTGCAACCTATGGCTTGAAAAAGATGACGATAATGGATTAAATGACGACTGATTTCAGAAATGTTAATAAATGCATAAAGAAGGTGATGGTATAGAATTGCCTACAGTCATCTTCTGAACGCACTAATGATGTCGGACATGATACGGATCCTGAGTTCTAGGGAACAGCTGGATCTCATCTAATTGGACCACCAGTGTGACCAGCATAACACAATCACACATGTGGACAAGTCATTGCCTCCGGCAGCATCAACAAATTTGACTCCAAAAATAATCTGTGTTGCCATGAATATGATGATTTGGTTAGCCACAGGTTGCTCTATCTATATTCACTTGAAAACTGGAGACATATGAGTTGTTGCTTGTTTTGCTTTACTACCATGTTTTGGAAATCCCCCTCTCCTCCGACTCTCATTTGATTATTTATATAGCACATGTTTGCGGTATAAAACAAAATCAAACCTCTCATCTCAGCTAATCAGATCTCTTTATTACTTCATTACTGATTCAGATACATAGTGTAAGCTACTTCAGAACCAACCCCTTCATTAATTTAACCTTTCTTATTTCCTCCTAAAATATTGTTCGTCTTAAACTAATCATGATAGTGAGGGACACTGGGACGGTCACTTTTGTGTGCTTGTTTTTTGTACATTGGTCAAAGTGCGTTTTCTGGCAAAAGTACAACTGGAAAGTGCAAAATGCATCACGTTACAAGTGTAGGAAGGTTCGGGGACCTCAGACCAGCCCAAAACAAAATCACAGGTATCTGCCGCTTTTGAGCGTATCGTACGCAAAATCGCTCTGTGCCTACCTAGAACCGGACCATACGCCACTAGAACAGCCCTGTCCACTCCACCTTCAAGAGCAAAGGACATTGCTACAGACTATTTTTTCCAGGGAGGGAGCGGGGAGGGAAAATGACGTTTGGCCATTGTCAATTTACAGTAAGGGTGTGGCAACTCGAGCGCATGCAGCCACATCCGAATCCAGCTCCAGAAATCTTCCAGTTACTTGTTTTATTGCCGTATCTCTTGCTCCAGCTATTGGGCTAGTCTAGGTCCTGAGTACTAGTGATGGCGGTGTCGCATGCATGCTATAACATGTGTCTGCAAACATGAGCAGACCTACACCCAAATTCATCAATTCACATCCGCTCCTTCTTGAGTTTGGGAGTGTGCAGAGCCGATTTACGCTCCCGTATACGTGTCTTGATGAATCAGACTCATAGTGTTCGCAGGGGTTTGTTCAGGCTGCTCCAGTTTCCTTCCACAGTCCCAAAAAATATAGCGGTAAGTTTTGGACAGAATTGATCCTAGTGTGTATGTGTTTGTAAGGCTGGGTACACACTACACGGTTTTCAATTGTCGGGCCAATCACCCTATAAACGACTGTTCGACCCAATATTGCATTAGTGTGTACACGCCAACGATGTCGTTCCAAAGCAGCGATCATTGTTTGATTTAATTGTTAAGCAGGACTATAAAACTCGTTCAGCTATGGAGCGACATCCTTCCAATCCTGCAGTGTGTATGCAGTGTCTATGCCCTCAGGACCGGCAGTGTCCATAGATCTCTATGGAGTGTGCAGAGTCACCATCTTTTCAGCCAACGGTTATTGCAGATGTAGAGCACAGATCTGAGGGCAAGTCTTTTAAAACATGCATAGTGTGTACACATAGCCGGATTAAAGGGGGGGCACAGGGGGCACGTGCCCCGGGCCTCCCTCTCTCCAAGGGCCCCCCGCCACCGCATGAACTTTCCTGCTGTCAGTTTCTAACTGACAGCAAACGCTCCGGGCCCCCCCTCTCTCCGCGGCTCCCCCTAACCTGCTCCTGCTGTCAGTTGCTGTCTGACAGCTCTGCCCATGAATTATGAGAGCAGCGTGGAGAGGAAGCAAGAAGAGAGAAGACAGAAGAGAGGAGAAGAAAAGAAAAGCTAATAGAAAGGTAAGTGTAAAAAGGGAATTAAGCAGAAAGGCAAACTATGAGGAAAGAGGAGAGAGGCACAGTAAGGAAAAAGGGGAGAGAGGCACAGTAAGGAATAAGGGGAGAGAGGCACAGTAAGGAATAAGGGGAGAGAGGCACAGTAAGGAAAAAGGGGAGAGAGACACATAAAGGAATAAGGGGAGAGAGGCACAGTAAGGAATAAGGGGAGAGAGGCACAGTAAGGAATAAGGGGAGAGAGGCACAGTAAGGAAAAAGGGGAGAGAGACACATAAAGGAATAAGGGGAGAGAGGCACAGTAAGGAATAAGGGGGGGAGAGGCACAGTAAGGAAAAAGGGGGGGAACTGTGTCAGGAAAAATGGAGAGACAGGCACAGTATGAGGAAAAAGTGCGGGAGAGGCACAGTATAAGGAAAAAGGGGGGGAGAGAGTCACAATAGTGGGGACTATTAATTTAAGATGGGGTGGTTTGGGGGTGAGTTTGGGGAGAATGAGATCTCTATTAAATGTGCCTATGAATTATTTAATGGCAGTGACAGGTTCGGGAAATAGGTATATTTCTGAAATGTAAATACTATTAATTTATTGCTGGGGCTGTTTGCAGGGAGGGAAATAGGTTTATTTATTAAATATGAATACTATTATTTTAATGTTGGGGCTTGAGGAAGGCCTAATTATTAATCGTGGGTGGTATTGATTTAACGCCAGGGCTGGCTGTAATTTTCTAAATGTACTCATTTTTTTTCCAAATAGGTCCTCCAACATTCCAGGATCCAGACAAGCCGCAACTAAAGAAACCTGCAGCACAGGTGGTGAAAGTGAGAAGAACAGGTAGGAGAGAGCAGCAGAGTCTGTGAAATGTTGTGATTCTAGTGGGACAATCCTAATTTTTGGTGACCGTTCAATGGTGTACACAACAATGCAGGTTTTGTTGTCTGTAGGAGGGTGCATCAACACACCCATTAGCAATTTTGAATAAATATTGAATACAATTGTAGTACTATATATATA
This sequence comes from Mixophyes fleayi, assembly GCF_038048845.1. NCBI lineage: Eukaryota > Metazoa > Chordata > Amphibia > Anura > Limnodynastidae > Mixophyes > Mixophyes fleayi. The sequence continues at coordinate 368,157,829 of NC_134403.1, read as the reverse complement.
TATATATATATATATATATATATATATATACACACACATACATATATAGTCAAAATTGCCGTTATGTTATCAATGTTTATTTTTTATGTTAGTTTTAATGTGCGATATCATTGCTAGTTTTAATGTGCTTTATCAATGGTATTTTTAATATGCGGTATCATTGCTAGTTTTAATGTGTGGTGTCAATACCAATTTTAATGTGGTGTTTTGATGATTGTTTTAATGTGCAGTATTTTAGTTTGTGGAAACAATAATTTTTCTTATGCAGACAACCTAGGCGAGCCCTCTGGGAGAGCTGTAAGTGTCATACTGTGGGCTGTAGGTGATGTAATGCAGGATGTGTCACTATGCCCTTAATTTTAGATCTTAGGGGCCCCCCTGTCTTAAGTGCCCCGGGCCCCCCAAAGCCTTAATCCAGCTCTGTGTGTACACATGAATCGGCATGCTGATCGGGACTTTTTTTTTTAGTCAATGGTACAATCGTAACATCATCATCATTTATTTATATAGCGGCAAGATATTCCGTAGCGCTTTACAATTGGGGACAAACATAGTAAACTAATAAACAAACTGGGTAAAACAGACAAAGAGGTGAGAAGGCCACAGATAACATATTGATCGCAAAATTCTGTCGTGTGTACACAGCCTAGGATAGAGAATTTAGACTCAAACAGGGTATGAGCTGCTACATATGATGAAACATTTTCTGTAACACTTTGTGTAAAATAGTTGGTGCTATATAAATAAAGGATAATAGTATGCACTTAGCTAGGCACACCCTTATTCACCCAAATCCTACCATCAGACAATTCAAACTTTTGCACCTCCAGAGGCATCTTGACCCACAAATTATGCATAAAATTGCTTGCATTTCTGCAAAATGGAATCACAAAAGACTTTGCAGATCTGCAGTATTGCACAGTAACCATTAGAGGGGCGGTTCAATTAGCTGCAAGACGTATTTGTCTTTGGGCTCTCACAATTTAATTAATTCTGGATTCTAATGTAGTTCCCTGACTTTTATTATGGTGTTAGAGAAATCTGCGCCTTGCTAAAAGTAAAAAATTGTCGCTTATTTTGTTTAAGTAACGTGTTTTAGAAATCCCCCTCTCCTCCTTCGCTCATTCGATTATTTATATAGTACATGTTTGCAGTGTAAAACAAAACCTATCCTCTAATCTCCGCCAATCAGATCTCTTGATTACTGAATGGTTTCCAACTCAACAAGGGTAATAAAAAATGATATAATCTCACAATGCACAGATTAGCTCTTGACATCCACTTAAAGCTCATGAACTATTTATTCCAGTTTGTAGACACTAACAAATTGGGTCACATCACAAACAAAGCACAATGCCGAGTTATATATTAATCTCTCCTTTGGCATTGCCTTCATCCAGGTCCTTGGGTTACTGTCTCGTAGAACACAGTATACAGAAAATAGGCACGTATTGTGTGTACTGCCAAAGGATGGATGGTTCACAGGTAGAACTGCATCGTGAATTGTGTTAAAGTCGAATAATTGGATGAAAGAAAGTATATTGATTAATATTGTTTTACCGTGCGATTGCATTCAGTACGCCACGTGTCGTGGCGTAATTATAGGATAAATAACGCACACATACACTTACACATTCACTTATATATAGTTCATTTTTTATAATAGTTCCAATTCACAGTCGTTTATAAACAAATGTTATTTAGTTTATAATTAAATATTATAATGTTATATGTACTTTAGTGAGATCTAAGGTTCAGGTTACAGGTAACATATCATGTCTAGTTCTAATCCCCTATTTATCCGCAGACGTCCGGTTCAATCGCCGAAAGGTTCTCACCTTGCGTATGCTAGCTATGGATTATAGGGAATAAATGATCATGTATGGTATTGTGTGTGTAATGCTAATAGACCAGCTTGAACTAGTTTTCAGCGGGAAGATTCTGGAGAGTTGACCCCCACCCTTGGATGGCATCATTTGAACTGGCCAATGACCTGCATTACACTGGACCTTCCTGAAGCCTGAACCTATGGAAACATGCCCAATCATCTGTATTGTTTTCACTGTATCACTGAGTTTATATAAGCAGGGGCTCTGGGACCAGCATACAGTCACATTGACCACAGACTTCAGGACTGACTGACTGTATAGCTGGATCCAGCAGAGCGCAGCATATGTATCAGCTGTACTTATTTATTGAACTGTTATTCTTTTGCTTTTGCTAATAAATCGCTTTGTGCTTTGAAACCACACAAATGGCATAGACAATGATTATTGTTAAACGATAAAATAACTTTAATAATGGACATCCAAAAACAACACATCTGTTTATACAGTAATGCTGGGCTTGCAACAAGCTGGTGTTTAATGCAGCAGAGACTGATCAAATTGATTATGTTAAAAAAAAACCAGCAAATGTGGGTTATGGTTCCTGATGAAGTCCTCGCCGTTGCCCGGGTTTAAATTAAGTTATCAATGAGATGGATGTAACTGTCAACATTTTAAAAATAATTAGCAGCTGTCATCTAAATCCATCCAGTGGAAAGTTCTGCCCAGCGTACACCAACGGGAGGTCCGACCGGGACCTCAACACCCTAGTTTGTCTCCTGTGATCCAATGTTACCAGTCAGTGAAGTTTTCATCCAGATCCATCCAGTGGAAGTCTCAGAACAAGTTCCCTGGGTCAACGTTCTGCCCGACGTACAGAAACAGGAGGTACGACCAGGACTCTAAACCCCTTAAAAACTGGCCAGGACCCAACTGGACCATCCTAGTCGGTGCAGGGCTGTCCGAATGCATAATCCGACAGTCAAACAAATAGACCAATGAATTTTAGATATAAGATTCTTTGCCCCTCCCTGTGCTCTAACCATTCATACGCTATGTTATAGGCAGCACGGTGGCTCAGTGGTTAGCACTTCTGCCTCACAGCGCTGGGGTCATGTGTTCAATTCCTGACCATGGCCTTATCTGTCTGGAGTTTGTATGTTCTCCACGTATTTCATGGGCTTCCTCCGGGTGCTCCGGTTTCCTCCCCCACTCCAAAACATACTGGTAGGTTAATTGGTTGCTGTCAAAATTGACCCTAGTCTCTCTCTCTCTCTCTCTCTCTCTGTGTGTTAGGGAATTTAGACTGTAAGCCCCAATGGGGCAGGGACTGATGTGAATGAGTTATTATTATTATTATCATTTATTTGTTGGGCGCCACAGGGTTTTCGCAGCGCCTTACATAATACGAACAGTAGACCATACAGGGTAAAACATCACAGAACAATAAACACTAAGTACCAATGCTTCGGAAACTCCGGGCATATGGAGTGAGGGCGGAGCAGAAGAGTCGGTATGAAGACAGGAGGGGAGAGGGGCCCCTGCTCATACGAGCTTACATCCTAAGGGATGTAAGATCTCTGTACAGAGTTCTCTGTACAGCGCTGTGGAATCAGTGGCGCTATATTAATAAATGGTGATGATGATGATGATGATAGTCCCCCACTTGGTATTAAATTAACATATTTTGGCTTTGTGCACTCCTGAATTCATCAAGTCCTGGATCTCAAGATACGAGCGCTGTTGAATTTGGGTGTAGGTCTACTGTGCTATACTATACAAGACACGGCACAATGCATTTACTACGTATGTGGGATATAAATACGCCAAAGGATACAGAAAAAATATATATAAATATATATATATATATATATATATATATATATAATTAATGCTACCTGTTAATAATAACAACGTTAACGATCAAACAGTAAAAAGGTTTTTATTTTTTTTAACTAACTCATGAAAACATTTGTTAGGATGATTTTAATGTCTACTGAACATAAAATAAGTTTTACAAACACATGTTATAGCATGCATACAAAGATCACTAGTGATCGGGGCTTACACCAGCCCTGTAGCTGGAGCAAGAGATACGGCAGAAAAACAAGTAACTTTGAAACACTCAGCGCTGGATACAGACGTGGCTGCTTGTGCTTGAGTTTGGCACGTCCCTAGTGTATATTGACTACAGCAAAACGCCCCTACCCCACCTCATTCACTCCCCAAAATCGAAGGCTGTAGTAAATGTCCTTTGCGTTCGATGATGGAGAGGACAGGGCTGCGTTCATAGACGTATGTCCCAGTTCTGGGCATTGTTTATTTTATGACACGTTTAAATGAAACTAAACCATTGTGCACCACAAATGGTGAACTAGAATCTACTCCATTACACCCCTTCCAACGTCATGCTGCCATCCAGTGAGTAAAGGTATGAACTCTTGTAAATATCACAATGTACATGACTGGGTTACTAAACTCGTCTATCTAGTGATTGCAAAATGTTCTATTTTCATAGAAATTATTTAACTCTCACCTTGTTACTATGGAAATGACAGCAAGCTGAAACACGTTTAGAATGTTGAATGATCAGAGACTCCTTTATTAAAAATAAAGTAGAGGTGAATTCATCATAGAGCTATCTGACATAGAGATTATAAGCTTGAAGGCAGGGCCTTCTTACCTCTATGTTTGTCTGTATTACCCAGTATTGGTTTATTACTATGCTTCTTCCCAATTGTAACCCGCTATGGAATTTGCTGGCGCTATATAAATAAATAAATAAATGATGATGCTGGTAGGGACCCCATGCCGTTTTAAGATAGTCCCACATATGTACATGTACAAAGATATATTGATATATGTAGTGTGAGAAAGTTCACCATTCACAGGAATCGGACACAGGTATGCTGATCCATTTAGCTGTTTCTTAGCAGTTATCAGGATGGTAAAACAGCTCCAATGCTGGTACAGCAGTCATACCCAGTAACAGTGCACGAAAATCCCCACCACCTACATCTGGCTAGACATTACTTCCCTGTTTGCAAGCCGGCCACTTACTGGCATCGGTGGTCCCACCCACACATACAGACAGTGTCTTTATCCTCCACCCCAAGCACTACAACAAATCACAGCAAACCAATCACACCCATGTGGAACACCTGTGTGTGTGTTAAGAGAGGAACCTAGGGAAAACTTAACCCTGTCTGCAGCCTGCTGCTGCAGACTAACTGTGTTCCTACTTGTTTCCTAACAGGGAACTATGGCAAATATCCCTCTTTGCCAAAGTAGTACTTTCTTAAACTTTTGTCTACAATGTAAAACCAGGATATGCACAGTACATTATAAAATTAGCTGGCAAAACAAGTACAAAGAGGTGTCATTAAAAAGACCAAACATATAGAGAACAAAGGACCTGTGTATTGTTTACTTCTCACATAGTACATACATTTGACAAAAGATTTACTATAGATAACACATCTGTTGTTTTGAGATACAAGGTCATTCTACTGTATATTCACATACATCCTACTATTCTACTCTTATAAGAAAATGCATTTGTTCCCTTTATTTATTTATTTATCATAAAATGTAATCAACTCTCACAATCCCTCCTCTTATACTTTCTTATAGCACGACACTTAATTACATTCTACATTCATGGATTCAGTTATTTTTCTTTCATGTAACTAATTTTGCTTCTACATCATGGTTTCATGATTCCAACAGCCCCTAGATTTATGCTATTTAAATATTTTGCTCACCGTGTAGCAATACAGTTGATCAATATTTTCTGTGTGTGTGTGTGTGTGTGAAAATATTTGTTATATTATTTTATTAAACCACCATATAGGGATCACCTTCCAATGACCAGTGTAAATATAAGTCATTTTCAAGGAAGGAGTTAAAATCACTTGCTATCCTAAACCATCCTTTGTCAAGTATTAAGTGGTCTTTGTCCTAAACGTTTGCTCACTATAATCCCATTAATTTCACTGCCAGACCCAGTGGAGCCCAACACAGCGGGGGACACCAGGAGAAGCATGATGGACATATAGTATCTGGGAAATACCCTTGTGATACGGGCACCCAAGAATTCCTGGGAACCCTGACTAGACTCCAATGACAAAGAACTCTAGTTTAAAAGCTATGTCCCGTAGGACTTCTTCATGGCCCTGGCTGGAGATTTCAGTTCCCATCAGACCAGCATTTTTAGTGGACTAGTGAGAGCATGGAGGGGCATATGTGTTAGGCCAAGCTTGCCGGCATGATCCTACCAAAAGTGGAAGACTCTTGGGCTTGGTCAATGTCTGGTTTGGCAGGAACTTTGGTTGCCACCATACCTAGAATAACGTGTCAAAGATATCTTATTTAATTAGGATTTTATTACCTATTATATTTAAGGAAGACCTTAAAACACAAATAAACAAACATAATCCTACAATAGCACATACGAAAATCCTAATACCATATAATATTTGAGAGCCTAATGTTACAAACCATCCAGTTAAACTCCAAGATTAATTTTGATGCAGTGTTTTTGTCTTTGTCTGTCATTACCAAAAATGTCTTTACAATCATCAAGGACATTTCTTATTATGAATATACAGGTTCCTTTGCAAGTTGGTAGAATGTCTAACACCATTCTGTTTCCTAAAACAACCGTTCTGATTGGAGAACACTCAACACTTATAAAGCACATATGCAGTTTCACTGCTGACCCTATTCACCTAGGGAATATTTGGTGCTCTTGATGTATATCCAGTCTCCGGGAGTATATGGAATTACACGGCTGGTCACATGCCTGTCCATGAGTCTCACAGATGTGTAAGTGGAAATACTTGACACTTTTTTAGTAGTCCAGAATAACTTCTTGTAATCTCATAGATCTCTGCCATGTTATTAATAACCCTGATTTCTAACATATTTTGACAAGTTTCTTTTTCTAACCACCATTTTTTTCTTTCTATTGTTCTTGAAGCTGTTTGATTCCTAGAGCTTCACATACTTCCTATTGTCCTGTAAAATGCATACCTGAATATGAATTAAATAACCTAAGTATAAATTCTTTGGAGCCTATTCTGTGCAATGTGCCTCCAAACATAGCTGCCATGCTTAGCTGTACACATTTCCGAGTACTATACTTCCCAACATCCCAGATTTTGGTGTGCACATCTATGCAAAATCCATGTTGTTGCATCGCCGCAGAGAGGTCCCATGACCGTTCTGGAGGGACTCAGCAGAATTGAATCAGCCCCTTTGAGTCACTTCATGATGGCTGTAGTAGCCATTGCTTTAGTTGAGTACATACAATTACCAAGACATTGTCTCATTTGCAGATAGATGCAGATTTACATATGGGCCCCAAGTTTAGTGGCTGCGGAGCCTGTTGTGTTTTTCGAGACATCTCAAGATTGTCGGCCTGACATATGCCACATGCCTGACAATACTGTTGAACAAATGCGAATCCTACTGAAACTAATCCTGGTTTACAGCAGAAATCATCCCTCTTTTGATCACGTGTGCCATCCCATGGTGTACACCAACAAACAAGGGAAGAATTTTTGCTACAGGATCAAGCAGTGTGGTGTAATTACCTACAGGATGGTACTTACCTCTGTCTCGACTCTGGAGGGTTCATTGTATTCTTTTTTTCGTCACCTTGGAATATTAACAGAGGAGCGGAGTTTAGCAAACCCTCAAACCCTCATTTTTCACCAGGGATCCCCGCAAGGGGGTTTGGGATTTGCTGCTGGTGGGTTTGCAGGCATCTGCCCTGCCTCAAAACGTGACGAGCTGATACCAGACAGCAAGGAGGGACTGGTCAACGTAGACGCGACTGGTACACAAAATGGACTGCAGAGCGCCAAATCGAATAACAGGAAGGAGCGTCTGGAGAAGCCAGGTCAGCAGCAAACAGGAACAGAATTAGTACCAGGCAGAAGATAGGTCAGGAACGGAAATTCACAGAATTCAGCCACAAGATGCACAGGAATGGATCCTAATACTTTGGTACAGAATGGTGCACTGAGCAGGTTTAAATAGCTGAGCCGATGAATAGGATGGGCCTATGATCAGCAGTCGCATGACCACCAGTTCAGAATTCTTACAGGGCCACGTGCCTTCTGTTGTGGCATAGACGCTGGCGCCTGGAGCAGATAATGGATCAGAGGGAGCGTGCCGACAGCGGATTCGATAAGCGTCAGCCTGACAATCTCTTTGTTTCTATGTGACGATTTCTAATGCAAAATTATCCCTTTGATAACAGACCAATGCAGGAGACATAATTTAGTTTGACAATCCTAACGCTGAAAAGTTAATATTTAAATTTTGCAAGGCTTTGCCTGTAAAGGCATAGTATCCACTGGTGAACCATAGCCTACCATGCCTCGGTTGTGAAACTTTGTGGTTGGTTATGGAATTTTGAGGATTGACTGATTCTGTGACCATCAACATTAGACATTCCAGAAAAAACAAAGCATCAAATTGAATATGTTGAGTGAGGTTGAAGAAAGTAACAAATCATTCACATACTGGACCAGGACAAGTCCGTTGGCTAGGATAAGATCATCCAAATCTTTCCTCAAGACATGGAAAAAGAAGGTAGGGCTTTTAGAATAGCCCTGTGGACTTGTAGTCCAGGCATACTGTTGACCATTGTATGTGATTGCAAAAATAAACTGACTATCGTAGTAGACTAAAGCAGAAGAGAGGTCGACAACAGTACAATACTTAGCTTCTGGGGGAATGCTACAAAGAATAGTTAGGTACTGGGTTAGGTACTCCTGGCAGACCTGTAGGAGTCCTTAACTGGTTTCTTAATTGGACTAATTGGTGGGTTATAGCTGCGAATGTACTATTGGTCTAAAACCCTCCTCTCCTTCAGGGCACAAACGTTATTGTGCTACCCTCGGCATGGGTTTAGCTGGATCAATATTTACAGGAGTAGCTGTGACAATTTGTCCTATGCCTTTAGTATGTTGTGACCTCAAATGGAGAGGTTACCGAAATCATAATCCCTATTTTGGAGATCCTTTAAATCGTTTTTACTCGATGTTAAAGAATTGTTATCTCCTTGTATATCAGATCTTTTCACAGCCGCAAGAATGTGAAACTCATTTTAAGAGGGTACATCAAGATACACCCCAACAGGAAAACAAAAATAATGCAACCTGGTTTGCACAACAAATTATTTCCTAAGAGGTTAATAGGAGTTGTAGAACTAAAGCTGGGTACACACTACAGGTTTTTCATCCTAATATCGGGCCGATCACACGATAAAGGAACCTTTGGTAAGATATCTCATATGTGTGCTCCCACGATCATGTTTTAGTGTACCAAAGCACATAGCATCGTATGATTTGGTGTTATAAACTTCCTAAAAATCACGATCAACGATGGAACAATGCTGGGCAAATGTGGCAGTGTGTAGGCACTCACACCCAGCAGCGCAGGCAGATATCTGTACAGTGTACAGAGTCACCATCTGTTCAGCAGATGGTTATGAGGGATGAAGAGCACAGATCTGAAGGTAAATTGTGTATAATGTGTACACATGAATCTGCATGATCATCGGGACTTTGGTAAAATCATTGCAGAAATCGCATCTGCAGTAATTTTCTGTAGTGTGCACACAGCTAAGAAGGAAAGCAGGATTATCAAATAAATGACCAATACTAACAAATATAAGGTCTGATTCATCAGAGAGTGTATCTGTTGATTTTGAGCATATCGTACGCAAAATCACTCTGCGAATGCCCCAAACCAGGCCATACGCCAGTAAATGCAGCCCTGTTCTCTCTGTCATTGAGCGCAAAGGACACTTACTACAGTCTACAATTTTGGGGATGGGGGGTGAACAGGGCGGGGAAGGGGCATTTTGCTGTAATTAATTTACAGTAAGGATGTGCCAAACTCAAGCGCACGCAGGCACATCCGAATCAGGCTCTGGGCATCTCAAAGTTACTTGTTTTTCTGACGTATCTCTCGCTCCAGCTACAGGGCTAGTCTAACTCCTTATCAGTAGTGATGACAGTCTTGTATGCATGCTATAACATGTGTTTGTAATCAGGAGCAACTGTAGAGATGTATTTTATGTTCAGTGCGACTTTAAGAACATCCTAAAAAAATGTGTTTCATGGGGAATTTTTTTTAAATTTTTTATTTTTTTAATGTTTTGTCATTACTGCCTTTATAATTAACTAGTGGCATTAATTCTATATATAGTTGTTTCTGTCCGTTCTTTTGTGATTGATGTAATTCACATACGTATTGGACGTATCCTGCTGTGTCTTGTGTAATAGAGCACAGCGGACCTACACCCGTATTCATCAGCGCTCGTATATTCAGATCCGTTCCTTGATGAATTTGGGAGTACACAGAGCCGATTTACGTGCGTTCTAGAGAAATGCACGCTGCGCTCAGTATTCGCACCTCGATGAATAGGCTCGGTGACCTATAGGCTGACATCCACAGCTGTAACAATTTTATCTGAGAGAGGGGAATAATATGAGTCATTTAGGACAAGTTTTGAAGCGATACGTTATCCTGACACAGTACAAAATACTAGAAGCTGACTGATCTATAGCATACTTGCCAACTCTCCCTAAATGTCAGGGAGACTCCCTGAAATAGGGGTGATCTCCCTCACTCCCTGAAGAGTCTGGCATTCTCCCTAATGCTGAGCCAGTACAAGACGTGGTTGGCTTCACCATCTGTGGCATGATGACACAGTTCAGAAATTGTGCCCTATGTCCATGTATTGATGCCTATGGAGGTGGCCATTTTCATGGAGACCAAGGTTTAATCAAAGACTGACAGGTAAGACAACATGACTTCAGTAATGGAGACAGAAATGTAAAAGACACTTCAGTCTCTAGAAATTCATTAGCTGATTTTCTTTAACGCCTAGTTGCCTACTCTCCCGGAATGTCCGGGAGACTCCCGCATTTCTGGAAGACCTCCTGGGCTCCTGGGAGAGCAGGGCAGCAATAAGTGGTGGGGGGCAGGGCTTAATGATGCAAATATCGCGTCATCTTAGCCCGGGGCCAAAATGACGTGATTCATCAAGCCCCGCCCTCGCACACCCACCTCCCCCATGAAGCCAACAAGGAAAAGTTGTCAAGTATGATCTACAGGGACTAGTGCATGGTGAGAATCTCATATATCTGGGGATGTAATCAGTACATTTGTGCTGGAGGTGTTGGAAAATAGTTAGGAAATGAATCAGCCCGTTGTTGGGTCTGACGGTGAGGGAACTGAACCGTCCAATGACTTGATTTCCCACAAACACCACAGCAGTGTGATCTACCCAACTTCATCTTCTACACCTTCCTCTTCCTCATTCTCCAATCTGCATCCAGAGACACTGCATCTGCAAATTCCTTGAGATTTGTTTCAGCAGCTGCCACGTTTGCCTCTTCAAGCAATGTCTGGCTATATTTACAATCCCATTAACCAGCAGCTCCTGTGACATTTTGTCCTGTACAACACAGCAACCGTTTGAAACCGGGTCTGGACAGCTAGTAAAAGAACATTCCTAAAATCTGTAACTACAGCCAGTAGAGGAGCCTGAGTCATAAGGTCTCCTATTCCCGAGGGTCAACAAAGATATTTTACTCAAAATGATCTGCTACAAATTCTGCCTTGTCTTGTTTACGAGCCTGTATTTTAGACCATTTTGCCTCTGCAATACATTCTTAAGCTTTAGTTTATGTAAATAGAAGACATGCACAGGACATGGCAAAAATGATCTTCCACAGTCCACTGTCATTGTTACATATGATCAAATAGATCTGACTACTCTACTGTTATACGAAAATGCCTTTGTTCAGATATCCATATATCAGATACAAGCATGGTGTACTTATCATCATCATCATATATTTATATAGCGCCAGCAAATTCCATGCGCTTTACAATTGGGTTCCTGTCTTGTGTTAGCTGTGTAGAGGGTGGTAATAGGGTAACCTAGGGAGAGGGTAGTAGAGGAATATTATAAGCTTGTCTGAAGAGGTAGGTTTTCAGAGAACGCTTGAAGACTAGAGGAAAGTCTTACTGTGCGAGGGAGGGAATTCCACAAAGTGGGTGCGAAAAAAAGTCCTGTAACCGGGAATGGGAGGATGTGATTAAAGTGGAAGAGAGACGCAGATCTTGTGCAGAACGGAGGTGTCGAGTTGGGATATATTTTGAGACAAGTGAGGAGATGTATGTCGGTGCAGTTTTGTTAATGTCCTTGTATGTTAGTAGCAGAATTTTATATTGGATTCGTTGAAAGGCATGAGGTCGCAGGTAGTGTGGGGTACTGTACAATACGAGTTTTCCTAACGAACACTCAAGTGATGATATCAGAACACATCAATTATACATATATTACCATCAATCGCGTAGACGGAAGTGTTCAGTGCCTGCTGAACTTCCAGTGACGGGAATCCGTAGTAACCATGATGCATGCCTAACAACCCCGGTATAATCCTATATAAATATAACATAAAAAGATCTTTGTGCACTGTAAAGACCCAACATATAGTCATAGAATAGGAGCAGGCGAATATCAACAACACTTAACTATCTGCTGAGCAAAAACACCAATACAAAAATTAAATTTTGTTACAGAATTTATAAATTAGAATAAGAATAAGGATCATTATAATTAAAGAGACAAGAACCAAAGTTAATCTTTGAAATACAAAAATATGGAAAAAGAAAATGGCATTAAAAATTATGCAAAAAAGATACACTAAAAAGCAAAAAGTAAGTTTGTTTATAAACAAAAAAACAATTGCACGAAAGAGTTTCATTAAGGCCTGATGTTTATTTTATAAATCCAGGTAGCTTCTAATCTTCATCATCATCATCATCATCAACATTTCTTTATATAGAGCCAGCAGATTCTGTAGCGCTTTACAATTGGGAACAAACAGTAATAAAACAATACTGCTAAAACATACCGACAGATGTATCACAAGCTTACAATCTTAGCAGTATATACGCTCTATCTCCTCCGTGTCTTAATTCCAGAACATGATCAGTGGTTTTATATCTTACAGATGCAAGGTTGTGTGCGTCTGTGGCAATATACCTAGCTACCAATTGGTCACAAAGCATAACTGGTGATCTATGTATGGCCATCCTTGCTTTAAATTGTCTAGTGATCTTTCCAACATAATAAAGTCCACAAGGACAAATTATTATATAAACCACAAATTCACCGGAACATCATCAAAAATGCCTAATGGCGTGATCATGTTTTAATGAAGATCCAACCTCCAAATGTCCAATTGTTGTGTAACTGTGGTATTTGAAGCCTCCCAATCGTGTCTGTGATAGAAAACTCCTTCCTTTAGTGGTATAATTAGTAATATCAGTGCAAACTAGGGATGTGCACCGGCGACTTTTGAGGTCTCGTGTTTTGTGTTTTGGATCCGGATTTTCGTTATTTTTGAGGTTCGGATTTGTCTCGCAAAACACTTGACGAAAGGTCTCGGTTCGGATTTAAGGTATTGGATTCGGATTTTTTTTGAAAAAAACATAAAAAGTTTAAAAATCAAGTTTTTGGGCTTATTTTCACTCCTAGGCTATTATTAACCTCAATAACATTCAATAACAAGCATTTCCACTAATTTACAGTGTATTCTGAACACCTCACAATATAGTTATTAGTCCAAAACGTTGCAACAAGGTATCTTTCTGGACTGCGTAGAGGAGTGGGTCACCACAATATATATTAAAAATGCTGAACTTTTATGATTCGCACCAATAATTGTACCTGGACTGCGTAGAGGAGTGGGTCACCACAATATCTTAAAAACCCTGAACTTTTATGATTCGCACCAATAATTGTACCTGGACTGCGTAGAGGAGTGGGTCACCACAATATCTTAAAAACCCTGAACTTTTATGATTCGCACCAATAATTGTACCTGGACTGCGTAGAGGAGTGGGTCACCACAATATCTTAAAAACCCTGAACTTTTATGAATCGCACCAATAAATGTACCTGGACTGCGTAGAGGAGTGGGTCACCACAATATATTAAAAACCCTGAACTTTTATGAATCGCACCAATAAATGTACCTGGACTGCGTAGAGGAGTGGGTCACCACAATATATATAATAAGAAAACCATCAACTTGTTTGATTCGCACCAATAAATGTACCTGGACTGCGTAGAGGAGTGGGTCACCACAATATATTAAAAACCCTGAACTTTTATGAATCGCACCAATAAATGTACCTGGACTGCGTAGAGGAGTGGGTCACCACAATATATATAATAAGAAAACCATCAACTTGTTTGATTCGCACCAATAAATGTACCTGGACTGCGTAGAGGAGTGGGTCACCACAATATATTAAAAACCCTGAACTTTTATGAATCGCACCAATAAATGTACCTGGACTGCGTAGAGGAGTGGGTCACCACAATATATATAATAAGAAAACCATCAACTTGTTTGATTCGCACCAATAAATGTACCTGGACTGCGTAGAGGAGTGGGTCACCACAATATATTAAAAACCCTGAACTTTTATGAATCGCACCAATAAATGTACCTGGACTGCGTAGAGGAGTGGGTCACCACAAGATATATTAAAAACCCTGAACTTTTATGATTCGCACCAATAAATGTACCTGGACTGCATAGAGGAGTGGGCACTGGGCACCACAATAAAATATATAAAAAACCTTCAACAGGTCTGCATTACACTACACATACGGCTGCTCCTCCATCCTCTCCATCATATACATGTTGGAGTTTTAGCGTGTGACAACCTCTTGTTTTTGATAATGTCAGTGCATTTGGAATATTTTTCAATTTGCCCCACACCACTGAATGTACTTTATCTATGATACGCATCTATCTATCTTGACTGCGTAGTGTGGTGGCCCCGGTACACAATTTGGTACCGAGGCCACAATATAATTAAAAAACCCTCCACGTGTCAGAATTCCACCAAACAAGTATCTGGACTGCGTAGTGGGGTGGCCCCGGTACCCAATTTGATACCGGGGCCACAATAAAATAAATACACCCTCCACGTGTCAGAATTCCACCAAACAAGTATCTGGACTGCGTAGTGGGGTGGCCCCGGTACCCAATTTGATACCGGGGCCACAATACCTCCTCCAAACATGCTACAGACAATTCGTCATTGACAGACCCCAGACAGACAGGGTCGTAGTGTTATTGTTTGACTTTGTAAACCCAAAAAAATGTCCCTGTTGCACTTGCACATAGTCGTGCAATGAAGACTGACTTTTTCATTTAAAGGCACGATCTTTCAAGTGTAGTGTTTGTAAGTCTAAGTCATATTATACTTTTGGTAAAATTGGTTTTTTTTGTTCCTCTTTATGGTAATTAATTAGTAATAGAATTAAAGTAGGAAATAGAATTAAATAGAATTAAAGTAGGAAATAGAGTGGTATAGAGTTGTAGTGTGGTATAGATAGAGTGGTCCACACAATATAATAATAAAACCCTCAACTGGTCTGAATTCCACCAAACAAGTATCTTGACTGCGTAGTGTGGTGGCCCCGGTACACAATTTGGTACCGAGGCCACAATATAATTTAAAAACCCTCCACGTGTCGGAATTCCACCAAACAAGTATCTGGACTGCATAGTGGGGTGGCCCCGGTACCCAATTTGATACCGGGGCCACATTACCTCCTCCAATTTCCAAGTGTAGTGTTTATAACATCTTAACACTACACTAATTCTAGCACGTCAAAACCTCTTGTTTTAAATAATGACAGGGCATTTAACTTTTGATTTAATTTATTGAATTTGTTGGCATTTTCTTTTACTTTTTGAACATGGCAAACGACTGTTGAATGGTCACATAATGCCAAAAAAAAAGTTGCAAGATGGAATTGTCCTTGGGCCCTCCCACCCACCCTTATGTTGTTGAAATAGGACATGCACACTTTAACAAACCAATCATTTCAGCGACAGGGCCTACCAAACAACTGTGGCTGAAATGATTGGTTTGTTTGGGCCCCCACACCAATAAAACAATTCATCTCTCCCTGTACAAACTAAACAGGCTCTACTGAGGAAAGATGTCGTCCTTATCCTCAACCTCTGATTCCTCTCCCCCTACAGTGTGTACTTCCTCCTCCTCACACATTATCAATTCGTCCCCGCTGGACTCCACAACCACAGTCCCTCTGTACTGTCTGGAGGGCAGTGCTGTACTTCATTGAGGAATTGATTATTCATTTTTATAAACATCATTTTTTCAACGTTGTGAGGAAGCAACCTCCTTCGCCGCTCACTGACCAGGTTCCCCGCTGCACTAAAAACTCTTTCCGAGTACACACTGGAGGGGGGACAACTCAGTTAAAAAATAGAGCCAGTTTGTACAGGGGCTTCCAAACTGCCTTTTGGAGTTCTACCACGTCACTACCTCTAGTTAATTTAGATTGCAAGGCTTGTAAATATAAATACTTTGAAGATAAAAAAAAGCAGGCTGCACAGACTGTGGAGCTAGAAAGTGAAATTAAATGGACCACGTTACTTTGGTGGCTATCTATGCCCCCCCCCCCCCGCCCTACACTTGTAGTTGAATATAAATAAAGCAGCCTGCATAGACTGTAGAACTAGCAATTCAAATATACAAAGAAATGGACAAAGGCAGTTTGGTATCTGTCTGCATCAGATCCCCTCTCCACTAGGAGTAAAACAGAAAACTTTTCAGCCGTTATATAATCTAGAATATAAATAGAAATTGAGAAATGCAATTTGGTATCTGTCTGCATCATAATCATCAACATCCTCCTCAGCGCCAGCTACATCAATATCCTCCTCCCAGTGCACAACATTCACACCTTCATTAGCCAAATCTGTAACTGGACTGTGGGTGATCCTTCCAGCATATGCAGAGGGCGTGCTGCAAATGCTGGATGGAGTCACCTCTTCCCGTACAGTGATGGGAAGGTCAGGGTTCACAACCAACAACACCCTTGGACTCGCCTTGGGGATTTGTGATGTCATCTGTTTAGAAGGCAGAGTTCTTTGCTGTTTTGTTGTTGTTGCTGACAGCATAACTCTCTTAAATTTTTTGTAGGGGGGGGGAGGAGGGCTTTGATCCTTGGGTGAAGTTGGACCACTAGTCATGAACACGGGACAGGGCCTAAGCCGTTCCTTGCCACTACTTGTCGTAATTGGCATATTGCCAACTTTACGTTTCTCCTCAGATGATTTTAAGTTTCTTTTTTTGCTGTTTTTTGAGAACTTGGGCTTTTTGGATTTTACATGCCCTGTACTAGGAGATTGGGCATCGTGCTTGCCAGACGACGTTGATGGCATTTCATCGTCTATGTCATGACTAGTGGCAGCAGCTTCAGCATTAGGAGGAAGTGGGTCTTGATCTTTCCCTACTTTATCCTCCAAATTTTTGCTCTCCATTATATGTAGCACAAGATACTGCAGAATGTGTGAACTTGGTAATATTGCAGTACCAATGGGCTTATACTGCAGAATTGGTTTTGCAAATTTTTGTTGTAATTAAAAAAAATTTAAATTATTTTTTTGTATTTTTTTTTATAACTTTTTTTTAATTTTTTAAACACTTGGGAATAGTGGGGAAATAACTATGCCCTTAGAAGCACAGAGCACAGGACACAGCACCACTGGACTGAACAGGACACGGCACAGGACCCAGCAGCACTACGGAACTCAGCAGGACAGAGCACAGGACACAGCACCACTGGACTGATACTGCAGAATGTGTGAACTTGGTAATATTGCAGTACCAATGGACTTATAATGCTGGATTGGTTTTGCAAATTTGGTTATAATTATTATATATTTTTTTTTTTTTAAATTTTTTATTATTTTTTACTTTTTTTTTATTTTTTAAAAACTTGGGAATAATGGGGAAATAACTATGCCCTTAGAAGCACAGAGCACAGGACACAGCACCACTGGACTGAACAGGACACGGCACAGGACCCAGCAGCACTACGGAACTCAGCAGGACAGAGCACAGGACACAGCACCACTGGACTGATACTGCAGAATGTGTAAACTTTGTAATATTGCAGTACCACTGGACTTTTACTGCTGAATGTGTGAACTTGGTAATATTGCAGTACCAATGGGCTTATACTGCAGGATTGGTTGTGAAAATTTTGTGGTAATTAAAAAATATTAAAGTAGTTTTTGGTATTTTTTAAAAAAACTTTTTTTTATTTTTTTAAACACAGGGGAATATTGGGGAAATAACTATGCCCTTAGAAGCACAGAGCACAGGACACAGCACCACTGGACTGAACAGGACACAGCACAGGACCCAGCAGCACCACTGACCTCAGAAGGACAGAGCACAGCACACAGCACCACTGGACTGATACTGCAGAACACAGCACAGCACAGCACAGCACAGCACAGCACAGCACTAAACAGCACAGCACAGCACAGCACTAAACAGCACAGAACTAAACAGCACAGAACTAAACAGCACAGAGGACCACCTAACACACCCTCCCTCTACCCTGATCAATGCCCGAGTGAAGATGGCGGCGACTAGCGGGGAATTTATAGGATCCGAGTATCGCGAGATCCGACAACGGGATTATGAGTCAGAGCCTCAGTTTCACTTTTGAATTTGGCGCCAATACCCGGATCTGTCTCGGATCCGACTCGGATCCGCAACGTTCGGGTGGGCTCGGATTTCAGAAATCCGAGCGCGCTCATCCCTAGTGCAAACCACATAGTATCTAATATGTCTGCCCCTTATATAACAGGACAGAGTGGTAGCTTTCTTTCAATGCCGGAAGGTCTTTATATAACATAGAATTGGCTTTAGTGGCTCTATGTATAAGCTGATTATATGTAGTACAGATATGAACCCACAGGATCCTACTACTCTACTCTGGGTATTTTTTAATACTATGAGCTAGTTCATCTGTTCTTGAATAGTGAGCCCTTGTTTTATACTCCCCACTAACTGCTTCCTAGAATAACCTCTAGCAACAAATGGTTCAACTATCACATCAATCTGCTCTTCAGCTTCCAGTGAATTACTCGTAAGCCGCCGGGCTCTTAGCATTTGAGAAAATGGCAATACCTATTTTGAATGCCTCAGGGTGATGATTGTTAACTCGCAAAAAGGTATTCTTATTAGGGATGTGCACCGGCGACTTTTGAGGTCTCGTGTTTTGTGTTTTGGATCCGGATTTTCGTTATTTTTGAGGTTCGGATTTGTCTCGCAAAACACTTGACGAAAGGTCTCGGTTCGGATTTAAGGTATTGGATTCGGATTTTTTTTGAAAAAAACATAAAAAGTTTAAAAATCAAGTTTTTGGGCTTATTTTCACTCCTAGGCTATTATTAACCTCAATAACATTCAATAACAAGCATTTCCACTAATTTACAGTGTATTCTGAACACCTCACAATATAGTTATTAGTCCAAAACGTTGCAACAAGGTATCTTTCTGGACTGCGTAGAGGAGTGGGTCACCACAATATATATTAAAAACCCTGAACTTTTATGATTCGCACCAATAATTGTACCTGGACTGCGTAGAGGAGTGGGTCACCACAATATATTAAAAACCCTGAACTTTTATGAATCGCACCAATAAATGTACCTGGACTGCGTAGAGGAGTGGGTCACCACAATATATATAATAAGAAAACCATCAACTTGTTTGATTCGCACCAATAAATGTACCTGGACTGCGTAGAGGAGTGGGTCACCACAATATCTTAAAAACCCTGAACTTTTATGAATCGCACCAATAAATGTACCTGGACTGCGTAGAGGAGTGGGTCACCACAATATATATAATAAGAAAACCATCAACTTGTTTGATTCGCACCAATAAATGTACCTGGACTGCGTAGAGGAGTGGGTCACCACAATATATTAAAAACCCTGAACTTTTATGAATCGCACCAATAAATGTACCTGGACTGCGTAGAGGAGTGGGTCACCACAATATCTTAAAAACCCTGAACTTTTATGAATCGCACCAATAAATGTACCTGGACTGCGTAGAGGAGTGGGTCACCACAATATATATAATAAGAAAACCATCAACTTGTTTGATTCGCACCAATAAATGTACCTGGACTGCGTAGAGGAGTGGGTCACCACAATATATATAATAAGAAAACCATCAACTTGTTTGATTCGCACCAATAAATGTACCTGGACTGCGTAGAGGAGTGGGCACTGGGCACCACAATAAAATATATAAAAAACCTTCAACAGGTCTGCATTACACTACACATACGGCTGCTCCTCCATCCTCTCCATCATATACATGTTGGAGTTTTAGCATGTGACAACCTCTTGTTTTTGATAATGTCAGTGCATTTTGAATATTTTTCAATTTGCCCCACACCACTGAATGTACTTTATCTATGATACGCATCTATCTATCTTGACTGCGTAGTGTGGTGGCCCCGGTACACAATTTGGTACCGGGGCCACAATAAAATAAATACACCCTCCACGTGTCAGAATTCCACCAAACAAGTATCTGGACTGCGTAGTGGGGTGGCCCCGGTACCCAACTTGATACCGGGGCCACAATAAAATAAATACACCCTCCACGTGTCAGAATTCCACCAAACAAGTATCTGGACTGCGTAGTGGGGTGGCCCCGGTACCCAATTTGATACCGGGGCCACAATACCTCCTCCAATTTCCAAGTGTAGTGTTTATAACATCTTAACACTACACTAATTCTAGCACGTCAAAACCTCTTGTTTTAAATAATGACAGGGCATTTAACTTTTGATTTAATTTATTGAATTTGTTGGCATTTTCTTTTACTTTTTGAACATGGCAAACGACTGTTGAATGGTCACATAATGCCTAAAAAAAAAGGTGCAAGATGGAATTGTCCTTGGGCCCTCCCACCCACCCTTATGTTGTTGAAATAGGACATGCACACTTTAACAAACCAATCATTTCAGCGACAGGGCCTACCAAACAACTGTGGCTGAAATGATTGGTTTGTTTGGGCCCCCACACCAATAAAACAATTCATCTCTCCCTGTACAAACTAAACAGGCTCTACTGAGGAAAGATGTCGTCCTTATCCTCAACCTCTGATTCCTCTCCCCCTACAGTGTGTACTTCCTCCTCCTCACACATTATCAATTCGTCCCCGCTGGACTCCACAACCACAGTCCCTCTGTACTGTCTGGAGGGCAGTGCTGTACTTCATTGAGGAATTGATTATTCATTTTTATAAACATAATTTTTTCAACGTTGTGAGGAAGCAACCTCCTTCGCCGCTCACTGACCAGGTTCCCCGCTGCACTAAAAACTCTTTCCGAGTACACACTGGAGGGGGGACAACTCAGTTAAAAAATAGAGCCAGTTTGTACAGGGGCTTCCAAACTGCCTTTTGGAGTTCTACCACGTCACTACCTCTAGTTAATTTAGATTGCAAGGCTTGTAAATATAAATACTTTGAAGATAAAAAAAAGCAGGCTGCACAGACTGTGGAGCTAGAAAGTGAAATTAAATGGACCACGTTACTTTGGTGGCTATCTATGCCCCCCCCCCCCCGCC
Source organism: Mixophyes fleayi (assembly GCF_038048845.1). NCBI lineage: Eukaryota > Metazoa > Chordata > Amphibia > Anura > Limnodynastidae > Mixophyes > Mixophyes fleayi. Next base: position 368,136,462 of record NC_134403.1, on the reverse strand, counting down.
CTACACTTGTAGTTGAATATAAATAAAGCAGCCTGCATAGACTGTAGAACTAGCAATTCAAATATACAAAGAAATGGACAAAGGCAGTTTGGTATCTGTCTGCATCAGATCCCCTCTCCACTAGGAGTAAAACAGAAAACTTTTCAGCCGTTATATAATCTAGAATATAAATAGAAATTGAGAAATGCAATTTGGTATCTGTCTGCATCATAATCATCAACATCCTCCTCAGCGCCAGCTACATCAATATCCTCCTCCCAGTGTACAACATTCACACCTTCATTAGCCAAATCTGTACCTGGACTGTGGGTGATCCTTCCAGCATATGCAGAGGGCGTGCTGCAAATGCTGGATGGAGTCACCTCTTCCCGTACAGTGATGGGAAGGTCAGGGTTCACAACCAACAACACCCTTGGACTCGCCTTGGGGATTTGTGATGTCATCTGTTTAGAAGGCAGAGTTCTTTGCTGTTTTGTTGTTGTTGCTGACAGCATAACTCTCTTAAATTTTTTGTAGGGGGGGAAGGAGGAGGAGGGCTTAGATCCTTGGGTGAAGCTGGACCACTAGTCATGAACACGGGACAGGGCCTAAGCCGTTCCTTGCCACTACTTGTCGTAATTGGCATATTGCCAACTTTACGTTTCTCCTCAGATGATTTTAAGTTTCTTTTTTTGCTGTTTTTTGAGAACTTGGGCTTTTTGGATTTTACATGCCCTGTACTAGGAGATTGGGCATCGTGCTTGCCAGACGACGTTGATGGCATTTCATCGTCTATGTCATGACTAGTGGCAGCAGCTTCAGCATTAGGAGGAAGTGGGTCTTGATCTTTCCCTACTTTATCCTCCAAATTTTTGCTCTCCATTATATGTAGCACAAGATACTGCAGAATGTGTGAACTTGGTAATATTGCAGTACCAATGGACTTATACTGCTGGATTGGTTTTGCAAATTTGGTTATAATTATTATATATATTTTTTTTTTTTTAAATTTTTTATTTTTTTTTACTTTTTTTTTATTTTTTACAAACTTGGGAATAATGGGGAAATAACTATGCCCTTAGAAGCACAGAGCACAGGACACAGCACCACTGGACTGAACAGGACACGGCACAGGACCCAGCAGCACTACGGAACTCAGCAGGACAGAGCACAGGACACAGCACCACTGGACTGATACTGCAGAATGTGTAAACTTTGTAATATTGCAGTACCACTGGACTTTTACTGCTGAATGTGTGAACTTGGTAATATTGCAGTACCAATGGACTTATAATGCTGGATTGGTTTTGCAAATTTGGTTATAATTATTATATATATTTTTTTTTTTTTTAATTTTTTATTTTTTTTTACTTTTTTTTTATTTTTTACAAACTTGGGAATAATGGGGAAATAACTATGCCCTTAGAAGCACAGAGCACAGGACACAGCACCACTGGACTGAACAGGACACGGCACAGGACCCAGCAGCACTACGGAACTCAGCAGGACAGAGCACAGGACACAGCACCACTGGACTGATACTGCAGAATGTGTAAACTTTGTAATATTGCAGTACCACTGGACTTTTACTGCTGAATGTGTGAACTTGGTAATATTGCAGTACCAATGGGCTTATACTGCAGGATTGGTTGTGAAAATTTTGTGGTAATTAAAAAATATTAAAGTAGTTTTTGGTATTTTATAAAAAAAACTTTTTTTTATTTTTTTAAACACAGGGGAATATTGGGGAAATAACTATGCCCTTAGAAGCACAGAGCACAGGACACAGCACCACTGGACTGAACAGGACACAGCACAGGACCCAGCAGCACCACTGACCTCAGAAGGACAGAGCACAGCACACAGCACCACTGGACTGATACTGCAGAACACAGCACAGCACAGCACAGCACAGCACTAAACAGCACAGCACTAAACAGCACAGAACTAAACAGCACAGAACTAAACAGCACAGAGGACCACCTAACACACCCTCCCTCTACCCTGATCAATGCCCGAGTGAAGATGGCGGCGACTAGCGGGGAATTTATAGGATCCGAGTATCGCGAGATCCGACAACGGGATTATGAGTCAGAGCCTCAGTTTCACTTTTGAATTTGGCGCCAATACCCGGATCTGTCTCGGATCCGACTCGGATCCGCAACGTTCGGGTGGGCTCGGATTTCAGAAATCCGAGCGCGCTCATCCCTAATTCTTATCAGCATTTTTCTGATAAACTGAAGTTTCTAATGGAACGCCATGCTTCGTAAGAACCACAACTACATCATGTATTTCAGTCGTGTTGCATTCACATATGAATTCTATCACACTGTCGGATTTATTAATACCTACCATTAATTCTTCAACAAAATTTGTCCAAAGAATGAGCAATCATCTGCTGTATGTAGCGAGGTATAGAATAAAATATTGTTAGATACAAACATGAATGCATTAGCTCAGGATGGAGCTGTGTCTTCACCCATTGCAAAGCCTGATAGTTGTAGATAAAACACCCCATAGAACCAAAATACATTTCTGGTTAGTGTGAGCTCTAATGTTTGCATGAAAAAATGCAAATGTGGAGATTGATAGTGCTAGTTCTCACTCAAGTGGCTAATAACCCCTAGGTAGGTTGGGCATATACTAGAGATGTTCACTGACCCCGTGTTCTGCTTTTGGTTTTGAATCTGGATTAACTTTGTGCTTTGGTTTTGGTTTCGGTTTTGGCAAAACCGCCCTTGCGTGTTTTGTTTTGGTTTTGGATCCCCATTTTTTTTTTCTAAAATCCCTATTTTTTGGGGGGTAAAATCACATATTTTTGCTTTTTTTTTGCCCCCTACATTATTATTAACCTCAATAACACTAATGTCAAGTCATTTGCAGTCAGTTTTGACCACCTCACAGGTCACAATATTATTTTCATACACTTTCAAACAAAGACTGCAGATTTAGAAGACCAAGCCTGCCAGACCTATTATTTGTATTTCAGCAACGACAATTAGCAATGGAGCAATGGAGCTCTCCTGAATGTTACTGTAGACTTTGAAGAACACTGCTACCCCTCCTCTTTCTTTTCTACCTATGACGCTGCTCAACTGCACTAGAGACTCCCAAGAACTGTGCTCCCCCTTCTGTGTCCCTCTGTGAAATGGCGCTGGATCACCGTGGAGGGCGGTACTTATAGAATCCAAAGCTCAAGAGATCCGAGATCCGACAACGTAACGATGACGTTTTGCCTCATTTTCAATTACGAGGGCGCGCGAAAGTACCGAGCCGGCTTGGTCTGGTACTCGGATCTGCTAAGTCCGGGTGTGTTCGGTTCTCGGGGAACCGAGCCTGAGCATCTCTAGTATATACTACACAAATACACCTTACAAATTAGGCAATTATCCGTTAACAATTATCTGTCATTTTAAAATGTATCTGTTAAGTAGGTTTTTTCTTGTACACAAGGCTGCAAATACATACCCAGATATTGAGAAACTGGTTACCTAATCGCTACATGACTGGTGGTGGGTAGGAATACGCAGGCACCGTCACATTGACTTTAACTTATTGGCTTATACGTGCCCTCATACATCTTCTACTAATGACATTGCTTTGCTTCACCAGCTTCCATCTTTGTTTATTGTCATCGCTAGGGGATACCACACAAACTGCACTCTGGATACAATTGTATCACCTGCAGGAAGCGCGTCAGCTCTGTGTCGTATCCCCGTGCAACTTAAAGAAACAGTTTCTCCTGATGATTTAGGTAAGTGTCTGGAAAGCACAGAAGGAAACTTTAAAGAAAATGCAATATATTTGGTAAAGGTTGCAGGAAGCCACAAACAAGCCGTTATATTAAAGTTATCTGAAGAAGGGAAAATTTCTTAACATAGTTTTCTTAGGTAATATTGAAAAGCGGATAAAGTCTGTTTGGTCCATCTATGATGCCTGTTTTATATATTAATGGTTTAAACTCAGGACACACCTGCGGATATCACAGGAATATTTAAATTTCTTTAAGAATATTCCTCTAAAATGACTTTATATTTATATACTTGTTGTATACTTTTTAATTTTGTTTCCCTTTAAATCTGTGGCTGAAGATCTTACACTGCATTTGGAGGGTAATTTTCTACACTCCTGTGAGCTCCAGGACTAAGATCATGGCTGAGATTTCTTTTTCTTGGACTCGATTCAGCTGCAAAGTGTTCAGGGAGCAGCCCGAAGATAAACACATTGCACCGAGCAGGATCCCGCTGTGGGTGAGATGATGGTTAAAATTAGTATACAGGATAATAACACTGGACTTTGCAGAAGGAAGCCAGCAATGTTGTGTATTCTCATCTTGTGTCACAGCGCCCCTACTGGCCACTGTCTGCATTATCAAACCTCTCGCTTGGATGATGTTCTTTTATTATGGTCTGTATTATTAATGACAGACAGTAGTCTCTGTGCACAATGTGCTGTCTGCAGAAATCCTGGCTGTGTGTAAATCACTGCACACTAGCTGCATTAAGAAGATCTGAGCACTTTTGTTTCACATGAAAATAAATTTAATTCTCTAGTTTGCAAACTTTAATGGGGAGTATGGCCCCTTTGTGTCGTACTCGATACGATTGGTGCAGTAACATAAACATACTGATATATGATGTGTGTGATCTTTTATGTCATATTGAACTTTGTGTCATTTCCAATTTACTGACAGCAGCAGCTACAACTTTGTGGTATTACAAGTCCAGAGACCAATATTCCAAATCCAGAACCCAATATTCCAAATCCATAGCCCAATATTCCAAATCCATAGCCCAATATTTCAATTCCAGAGTCAAATATTCCAAATCCAGAGCCCAATATTCCAAGTCCAGAGTCCGATATTCAAAATCCAGTCCAATATTCCAAATCTAGAGCACAATATTCCAAGTCCAGAATCCAAAATTCCAAATCCAGAGTCCAATATTCCAAGTCCAGAGCCCAAATATTCCAAGTCCAGAGTCCAATATTCTAAATTCAGAGTCTAATATTCCAAGTCCAGAGTCCAATATTCCAAATCCAGTCCAATATTCCAAATCCAGTGCACAATATTCCAAGTCCAGAGTCCAATATTCCGAATCAAGTGTACAATATTCCAAGTCCAGAGTCCAAAATTCCAAATCCAGGGTCCAATATTCCCAGTCCAAAGCCCAAATATTCCAAGTCCAGAGTCCGCTATTCCAAATCCAGTCCAATATTCCAAGTCCATAGCCCAATATTTCAATTCCAGAGTCAAATATTCCAAATCCAGAGCCCAATATTCCAAGTCCAGAGTCCGATATTCAAAATCCAGTCCAATATTCCAAATCCATAGCCCAATATTTCAATTCCAGAGTCAAATATTCCAAATCCAGAGCCCAATATTCCAAGTCCAGAGTCCGATATTCAAAATCCAGTCCAATATTCCAAATCTAGAGCACAATATTCCAAGTCCAGAGTCCAAAATTCCAAATCCAGAGTCCAATATTCCAAGTCCAGAGCCCAAATATTCCAAGTCCAGAGTCCGATATTCCAAATCCAGAGTCCAATATTCTAAATTCAGAGTCCAATATTCCAAGTCCAGAGTCCAATATTCCAAATCCAGTCCAATATTCCAAATCCAGAGCACAATATTCCAAGTCCAGAGTCCAATATTCTGAATCAAGTGTACAATATTCCAAGTCCAGAGTCCAAAATTCCAAATCCAGGGTCCAATATTCCCAGTCCAAAGCCCAAATATTCCAAGTCCAGAGTCCGCTATTCCAAATCCAGTCCAATATTCCAAGTCCAGAGCACAATGTTCCAAGTCCAGAGTCCAATATTCCAAATCCGGAGCCTGATATTCCAAATCCAGTGCCAAATATTCCAAATTCAGAGTCCAATATTCCAAATGCAGTGCAAAATTTTCCAAATACAGAGTCCAATAGTCAAAATCCACAGCCCAAATATTCTAAATCCGCAGCCCAAAACACACAACCCCTCCCCCCAGGACACTTATCCCATTGTATCGCTAATCCCTCTGGATCTTTTATCTTCCACCTGGAAAAACAGCTGCTTTTGTTTCACTTTCGTGCTATTTAAATGTATTATTATTTTACGTATTACACTATTTTCACATTTATAATTAGGTATTTTTTTTCTTATGAGTACAAGTGTCAAGGGGCATGGTCAACAGTGTGCAGTACTGTGTGCTGAGTAATGGTAACCACTCATAGGACAGACAGATCAGGTGATATCATCTAATGTCCAAATATGGAATCTAGAACTATCCTTCGGAACTCCCTATACAATATTCCGATACAACTCACTAACAACAGAGTTCATAAAGTTACTAATTTCTATAACAATTAGAACAAAACATTGTTACCAAAAATGACAATCCTTAATACCCCAACACGGAAACAATTCCCCAAACCAATGAACACTCACCTATAACACCTTCACCATAAGCTTGTCACAAAAGTGCAGATTTGGGCAGATAGTTTGGTAATTCTTTATTTTTTTACATTAAATACATAAATCAGTATTTATACTGTACATACAATACATATAAGAGACTTTCATGGTCTATCATATTGTATAAAAATGCTATCATCATCATCATCAACATTTATTTATATAGCGCCAGCAAATTCTGTAGCGCTTTACAATTTACTATCTATTGCACACATACATGTAGTTCAGTCACCGCTTACACCTGACCCGTAGCTGGTGCAAATGATACGGCTAAAACCAGGCGTACTTATGACAAACCCAGAACGTGAATCGGCCGTATCCGCGTTCGCCCCTATTGTACATTGTCTGTATTATTCCGCCCCTCCCCTCCCCTGTTCTACACTTCAAGTAACGTGTCATTTGTGTTCAGACATGAAGTGCAGGTATTTGCGCTCACTGGTGTAATGTCCGTTTCTGAGTATGCGCTGAGCTATTTCATGCAAGATACAGCACAGGGACTACTGAACATGGATCAGGCCCAGTATGTGTATTGATTTCTATGGACTGCAGTCCCTGGTGTTGTACTTTGACTATGAGCCACCATTACCTATGTGTTCTTCCTCAAGAATCCATTATACAGCTATCTACATTTAGTACATAGTACATAGTACATAGCTTTACATGGCTTCAGCTTCTTGTTAATAGATGTGTGAGCCACAGCGAGCAGAACAATACCAGCGGAAAGGACCAGAAATGAAAGTTTTATAGCCTGATTACAAAATTGTAGAAGATTTACATCATAAAACGTTGGACCTTCCAAGCATACATACACCCAACTTCTACACAACAGACATACACACACCCAAATTCTACACAACAGACATACACACACCCAACTTCTACACAACAGACATACACACACCCAACTTCTACACAAGAGACATACACACACCCAACTTCTACACAACAGACATACACACACCCAAATTCTACACAACAGACATACATACACCCAACTTCTACACAACAGACATACACACACCCAAATTCTACACAACAGACATACATACACCCAAATTCTACACAACAGACATACATACACCCAACTTCTACACAACAGACATACACACACCCAAATTCTACACAACAGACATACATACACCCAAATTCTACACAACAGACATACATACACCCAACTTCTACACATCAGACATACACACACCCAAATTCTACACAACAGACATACATACACCCAACTTCTACACAACAGATATACACACACCCAAATTCTACAGAACAGACATACACACACCCAACTTCTACACAAGAGACATACACACACCCAACTTCTACACAACAGACATACACACACCCAACTTCTACACAAGAGACATACACACACCCAACTTCTACACAACAGATATACACACACCCAACTTCTACACAACAGACATACACACACCCAACTTCTACACAACAGACATACATACACCCAACTTCTACACAACAGACATACACACACCCAAATTCTACACAACAGACATACATACACCCAACTTCTACACAACAGACATACACACACCCAAATTCTACACAACAGACATACACACACCCAAATTCTACACAACAGACATACATACACCCAACTTCTACACAACAGACATACCCACACCCAAATTCTACACAACAGACATACACACACCCAACTTCTACACAACAGACATACACACACCTAAATTCTACACAACAGACATACACACACCCAACTTCTACACAACAGATATACACACACCCAACTTCTACACAACAGACATACACACACCCAACTTCTACACAACAGACATACACACACCCAACTTCTACACAACAGACATACACACATCCAACTTCTACACAACAGACATACACACATCCAACTTCTACACAAGAGACATACACACACCCAACTTCTACACAACACACATACACACACCCAACTTCTGCACAACAGACATACACACACCCAAATTCTACACAACAGACATACACAAACCCAAATTCTACACAACAGACATACATACACCCAACTTCTACACAACAGACATACACACACCCAAATTCTACACAACAGACATACACACACCCAACTTCTACACAACAGACATACACACACCTAAATTCTACACAACAGACATACACACACCCAACTTCTACACAACAGATATACACACACCCAACTTCTACACAACAGACATACACCCAACTTCTATGCAACAAACATACACACACCCAACTTCTACACAACAGACATACACACACCCAACATCCACACAACAGACATACACACACCCAACTTCTACACAACAGACATACACACACCCAACTTCTACACAACAGACATACACACACTCAACTTCTACACAACACACATACACACACCCAACTTCTACACAACACACATACACACACCCAACTTCTACACAACAGACATACACACACCCAACTTCTACACAACAGACATACACACACCCAACATCCACACAACAGACATACACACACCCAACTTCTACACAACAGACATACACACACCCAACATCCCAACATCCACACAACAGACATACACACACCCAACTTCTACACAAGAGACAAACACACACCCAACTTCTACACAACAGACATACACACACCCAACGTCCACACAACAGACATACACACACCCAACATCCACACAACAGACATACACACACCCAACATCCACACAACAGACATACACACACCCAACTTCTACACAACAGACATACACACACCCAACTTCTACACAACAGACATACACACACCCAACTTCCACACAACAGACATACACACACCCAACTTCTACACAACAGACATACACACACTCAACTTCTACACAACAGACATACACACCCAACTTCTACACAACAGACATACACACACCCAACTTCCACACAACAGATATAGCTAATGAATATTAAAGTTGTGTATTTCTTCTTGCTATGTACCGTAATTACAGCCGGTCTTTCTAGTGCTGCACAGTTTTGTGATGATCTTGGGGGGATTTTGTTGCTTTGTTGGGCAATTTTGTTTCTCCACTTTTAAAATTGGAGAAGTCTTTTGCGACCTCTCAGGCGTGTTTTTTTTTCTTTGAAACTAATGGAAATTCCAGAAGACGAAAACTTTGGATGTCCAATAGTGTCCCTAGAAAGATAAATCTGCTTATTCGTCAACTTTGTTTATAACGTGTCACATTGACAGAATGGCTGCAGAGAATAAATACAGGGTGATAATTCATATTGCATTGCAGTGGGAAAAGATTTAATGAGTGCTTGGAGAAGTTTAGTCTAGTTAAATGTATATTATACATATACTGTATATCTTCATATCGGCCTTCAGGCTAATGGTCCTACCATAAGACCCTGCTTCTACCAGTCTGGTGATCATGTGACTATGATGTCACCGCGCTTTCTCTGACGTCACCCTTTTGTAATGTATTTGATTTAAAGGGAAGTCAGTGGGGTTGTGTAGAAGACCCAGGAGAGATTTACTATGTCACAATGCTTTTCCCAATGTCAGACTTTGTGATGTTATAGTTGTGAGAGAGAAACATTGTCATATCATATCATTGGGGAAATGAGAACAATGCTTTGCAAACTAAAATAAACAATTGTAAAACTGCCTTGTTTGCTACAAGTATGGGACCTCTGGGACCTTGATGTTCTGTGCTGTTTGCACATCGGAAGGTGGAGAAAAGATTTACTATTATTTTATCGCTGTGGCAGGTGACGTTAACAGAATAGTTATCAAGATGGTACAAAAGGGAGAGTAGGCAAGTCTGAGTTTATCTCTGCTTCCTGTAATAAATGTCTAAATAAAATGCCTTATAAGAAAGGCAAGTAGAGCATACTCTCCAACTCTTCCTTGTTGGCTTCAGGGAGATCCCAGGGGAGGTGGGTGTGCGGGGGCTTGACGAATTGCATAATTTTGGCCCCACCCCCCAAACGATTGTCACAGTTTTGGCCAATTACAGAATGGGGCTGGCCTAAGACGATGCGATATTTGAATCATTAAGCCCCCACCACTTATCTATTGCAGGGGGCAAGAACCGGAAGGTCATCCTGCTCTCCCGGGAGGTCTCCCAGAAATGTGGGAGTCTCTCAGACATTCTGGGAGAGTAGACAACTATGCGTTAAAGAAAAGCAGCCTATGAATCTCTAGAGACTGAAGTGTCTTTTACATTTCTGTCTCCATTACTAAAGTCATGTTGTCTTACCTGTCAGTCTTTGATTAAATCTTGGTCTCCATGAAAATGGCCACCTCCATAGGCATCAATACATGGACATAGGACACAATTTCTGAACTGTGTCATCATGCCACAGATGGTGAAGCCAACCACGTCTTGTACTGGCTCAGCATCAGGGAGAATGCCAGACTCTTCAGGGAGTGAGGGAGATCACCCCTATTTCAGGGAGTCTCCCGGACATTCTGGGAGAGTTGGCAAGTATGAAGCAGAGCATGCTGGGACTTGTAATGTCACAACAGCTGAAAAGTTGCAGATGTCCTGATCTGATCTAATATACATGAGAGGGAGGCGGGGGTGCCGAAGCAGGTACAAAGTCACAGGTGCCCTGGCTTGTCAGCGTAGTGGGAGGAGTCACCAGCCTGGTGTGGCCCTGCCCAACTTTGGTGGCTATGGAAGAAAAAGTCGCTGTATCGGTGCCCATAATTTCTCTTGACGTCCCAGGATATACACAAGGATTCCTTATAATTAATAACCCACCATTTACCGGGCTGCATTTAATTTTAGAGCTGACATAAGTCATTGAAAAAATAAAGAAAATATATACAAAAGAATATCTCTGCCGACTGTACAAACTTCCAAAACACCTTTATATTATGAATGGATAGTGCATTCCTGAGATTTATTAATATAGCAATGCTATTTATTTTAGAGCACCTCAAATTCAAGTTGTGTCAATAATATAATCCATTAATCCGTCTGTACTCAAAAAGCTGCTGCCGCTGTTTCTACAATAACTACTCTGTGTTGACATTTAAGGTCGTTATTGAAGTGGTCATTAATTACTTGGAACCTGGTACCGTGCGTGTTTAGTCCAGGAAGCAGGCAGGAGGGATTAACGCAATAATAATCTGCACCGAGGTTAGTGTGCTATTAACTAATGCACATTAATTAAAATGATTTGCACAAACCATCCCAAGAAATTCTAATTAAAATTATCGGCGTTAGGGGAACTGATTTGCAATTAACAGATAATGGAACAAAGAGGTCTGAGATGGACCAATCGGAGGCTCCGATAATACTTTAATGAACTCACATCATGCCAGCGCACAACTTGGAAATGCCAATTGACAGATGTAGTAACAATGAATTTACCAAAGATAAAGTTAAGTTATTGGAAATATATTCAAAGCTTTATGAAAATATGTTACTCACAGCCACTAGATCCAAAAGACTGTTTGGAGTACGTTTTCTCTAATATAACCAATAATTTATTTTTCTACAGGGAAACACTCTGTAATGCACAAAGCACCTCTTAGACGGTTACGTTATTGCTCATTTGCTATAAACACAATACAAATGAATTCTAAAATGTGTAATTCATCACGCTCAGGATAAAGTGAGATTTGTCCTCTATTGATCGCAGGGTATATTAAGCTGCTTGAAATGCATCTTATAATACAATGACCTATACACAGAAATATCAGGCTTAACAGGAAAACGGCAGCATGGAGAAAATCGATACAATGAACATGTATTATAGCTTTGGTTCATTATTTTCTTCCTGTAAGTACAGTTTCACGTATCTGTACCAGGGGTGTATTTTTCCTGTTAGATTTAAAGCCCAAACGTCTCATTTTCAGTTATTAGTGTTATTTTTATTATTATGTATTTATGAGATGTCACAGATTCCGCAGCGCCGGATACAGAAGCAAGTCACAAATAGATGAGGTAATACGTGTCAGTAGCACAGATGAGTGTGAGTAATACTATGGGGACTCACAGAGTGCAGCAAAAGACATGACAGGATGTACGAGGGAGTCAGACAGTAGACAGACGTGGGACAATATGTAGAGAGGACCCTGACCTTGAGAGCTTACATTCTAGAGGGAGGGGTGAGAGACAGTAGGAACAACTGGGAGAAAATGGAGATGGCAGGTGAGGAAGAGGATGTGATGGATAGAATGGTTAAAAGGTGGTAGGATAGGCGAGGTTGAAAAGGTGATTTGTGAGTGAGCGTTTGATGGACTAAAGGTTGGGGGAGAGTCAAGTGAGGCTGGGTAGGGAGTTCCAAGGATTAGAGACAGCACGGGAGAAGTCTTGGAGGAGAGCATGGGAGGAGGTAATGAGAGGGGAATTGAGGCAGAGAGCGGAGTGACCGGGTAGGTATGTACCTCGAGACAAGGTCAGAGATGTAAGGGGGAGAAGTGTTGGTAAGGGCTTTGCAAGTGAGGGTAAGGAGCTGGAACTGAATTCTGAACCTGATGGGGAGCCAATGAAGGGATTTACGCAGAGGAGGAGCAGAAGAAGTGTAGCAGGAGAGGAAGATGAGCCGAGCCGCAGCATTGAAGATTGAAGATCAGAAATGGGAGAGACAGGAAGACCAGTGAGAAGGAGGTTGCAATAGTCGACGCGATAAATGATGGGTGAATGGACCAGGATTTTGGTTGCTTCCTGAGAGAAAGGGACATATTTTCGAGATGTTACGCAGGAGGAAGGGGCAGGATTTGGTGAGGGACTGGATATGAGAGGTAAAGCTGAGGGCTGAGTCACGGGTGACTCCAAGGCAGTGGGCTTGGGTGACAGGAGAGAGAGATATTCTGTCAACCAAGAGGGAGATATTGGGAAGGATAGTGACATTGGCAGGAGGAAAGATGAGGAGCTCGGATTTGGAGATGTTGAGTTTCAGGAAGCGCTGTGACATCCAGGTAGTTACAGTAGATAGACAGCTGGATACCTGGGTTAGGACAGTGGGAGAGAGGTCAGGGGAGGAAAATAGATGTGTGTGTCATCAGCATAGAGGTGGAACTGATTGAATAAGTTCACCAAGAGAGTTAGGAGCAAACTTAATTGAAATGGTGCAAATTTGTACCTGGACAAACTATATTGCAATGTAAATGGTGCAAGTGCAATTATTTTTAGCATGCAGGGAAAATGCTGGACAAGTTTTTTTTCATACTGCAATTTAGAGTTGAGCTAGGACTTGTCCCCCACCCCTCCCAACTCTAAATCTGTCTGCAGATTTCTAATCCTCTCCATGCTTGCCAAGCCAGCAGGCTGGTGCCAAAGTGCAAAATTATACATTATAGTTGGATTTTCTCATAACTCTAAATCCAAAGTGTCTGCTTGTGGATCAGACCAGCTAGGACATCAATCTAAGGCTATCTGCACACAGGCTTTATCCATTCTGTAGATATGGAATTAATAATATCTGTGTGCATAAGTCCTAGGAGAGTTACTGATTAAATATATTAATAATACTTGGATAATACTCTGGTGCAAACTTAATTGGTTACTTAAGACCTGCTGGAGACCTGGGGAATCCTATTATCAGCTCATTGTAACTTTGGATAACTTGGAAAAATCACTTTATAACCCTGTGGCTATGGGCTGATCTAGCTCTGTAAATGTTCTAATCTAGGACATTGGTTGGTCTAGCTCTGGTCTTGTCCTGTGATCATTATAATGCTCTGAGGCTCACATTGTCCAACATAAGAACACGGAACATCATGGTGAATCTTTCAGGACACTCCTATTTCCTAGTATATTTTCTGTTTTTTCCTAATCCATCTTATTTTACACTCTGTGCATATTACTTGGCAGATTACACCTTGCTGTGCATATTTTTCTTAACTCATCTGGGCACCCCTTACGAGATAACTTAATTTGAAGTTGTGTAATGAACGGCTGACCAAATGTTTCTGTGGGTTGTGGGCACTGCCTAGCAGACAACAGTAAGACAGCATGGTGCTTTCAGAAGCTTGTCAATTTGTCTCCTATATAAAACCCAAAAGGCGTTATATCAGGAACATTTATTCACAATTGTAAATGCTAGCAGGGCTTTTAGTTTAGAACCACAAAGCAGGAAACCACTGTGCCACGAAATATGCAAAAGTCATTGGCACGTAAACCAACACAATCAATTATCGTGGAGCATTTATCAGTTTCACGAACTAAATATCACCATATTCAGTATTAGATCTACCACAAACTGAGATGTTTAACTTCAATAGTATTTTATTGTTGATTTTTCAAAAATTATGGGGTACAGAAAATAAAAAAGGACATGGGGTAAGGGAAAAGCACACACAAAAAAATAAGGGAAGGGGGAGAGGGGTAAAAGGGGGTACATAGTGGGAGGGAACACATTATACAGTTCAGCTTCTAAACCACATTGTGCCCAAACCCAGTTGGTTGAGGTTCCTTCCGATTTTGTGAGATTTACCTTAATCAAGCAGGCACAAAGGAAATACTACTAATGGGAACATTGGGGAACTTCACTAAGTGGAGGTGATGCAGGTAGGAAATTCACAAACTGAGATGTTAATTCAGAGAACACATTATGAAAATGTTCAATGGATGGAATAACTTATTTTTTTAATTGAGATAGACATGGTAAAATAGGTCTTATTTTGCAGGTATTATCTTTTCCTCTTTTCAGTAATATAGGGAAGGCAGATACGGAGACCCGTAACATAACTATATATTTTCTGTTACACTGACGTCATCCTGTGGAGGGAACACTAATTACTGGAGAGACCAGCAGTAGAGGACTGCTGCTCGCTAAAATAATGTTCCCTCACCATGCAGACCCCCTCTCCCCAGCTTGTGCCACTCTGCCCCATCAATAAGCAACCCCTAGCCCACCTCCCCGCCAATCTTCCATCTGTACAGATTTACATGTCTTCCCTTAATAGCAGTATATATTAAAATGCATAGCAGGGAAGTTTTTCCCAAATAACACACCTGGGATAAACCTTTATTCCAAACCAAATAAAGACACGGACACAAAATTAAAGTTGGAATGAATGACGGTATTTATTTATAATTAAACTAATAGGACTGTAAGGCGGACGAGAGCAGGGCAGTCAGGAACGCAAAACCAATAAGGTGGAAAGGTCAGACCATAATACCACCAACCCAGGATCATACCTTATCTATTGGCCGGTGCTAAGATCAAGTCCAACAGCAAGACTACACCCCCAATAAACTCCACCAGTATAAACCATACAAAACTGGCCCAAAGGTCCTACTAACAAAACGGACCAACCATGGTATGACACCATAACCGCAGGGGGGGTAGTGACCTATGACAAGATCACCCAAGCACCATATGCACAGTTACAGACTGCACTGTTCTCCTACTCTCAACAACTACGTTCAAAGTTATGTAACCAATTGTAGGGAGGGCGGGCGGAATCCGGAAGCAGGAAGGGCAGAAGCATCTGCACACTGACTTATAACTGTGTATAAGTCCCAACCCCTTCCTGCACTCATTGGCTGAAACTTACAGGGATCCACAGCTAATAGGTTCTTTGGTAAGTCACTCACCCGCATGATTTTAACTGCGTTTAGTCTGAGGGACACACTTCTCTTAGTCACAAATGGGTGCAACATTAAGTAGATTAATTCCATGGCAGGAAAAAGTTTTCATGAACACTTGCTCCAGACGTGACTGTTGCTGAAGGCAGCTCTGCAAGGTGACAATTTTAAAGGTATTACAATTTCAAATTAAATAGGACAGGAGAAATGACTTTGCTCTAATATGTAAATGTCAATGTTAAATGATAGACCATAGTTGCCAACATTTTTGTATAATCTCCAAGGGCACTTTGCTGCTGGACAGATGTATTTAAATCCATTTTTGACATGGTTACTAAACTTATATATGGTGATAGGGCTGATTTCTATTGCTGCTTATCACTGCGATAGAAAATCACCTATCGCCATAATGATTTAGCTGTCGCCGAGGCCTCTGAGCGATACTCACCTGTCACAGCGACACGGACCCTACGCAGTAAGGATTAATTTACCGCTGTGACGGCCCAGTCTCAGGGGATATACGCCTGTGTGACCCGGCTGACGCATGTTCAGAAATACGCAGTGGAACTGAAAGCCCAGACTTTGGGTTTACATTCCACCAATTCAAAAAACAAACAGTACATTGTAAAAATATAGATACAAATATTTTTTAAAAGCAACCTGAAAATATTTTTAAGATATCGGCCATTGAAAAAAAAAATATTTATTCTAAGAATAAAGCAATTTTTTCATTCATTTTCTTCTGTTATCCCCATCCTGAGATGGCACTGATAGGAGGATTGTACACTTTAATAAATTAACCCTTTGTTATATTTTTTTGCATTTTAAATGATTCACTTTAATATTAACTTATAAAGCTCATGATAGAACACTGATAAATACATTTAATGTGCATTATAAGAAGGAATGTAGTGTACAGTTGGTCAATTCTGAAAATAGGGACAAGTCCAGGGACACATACTGAAGGACTGTGGTGTAAATCAGGGACAGATGGCAGTTATAGGGATATAATAGCTGGGGCACTGGTTGTGGAGGTAATTAGGTAATTAGGACTGGTTACGTCATATGACACGTGGTACAACTGGTTATGTCCTGAAATGAACATAAAACTAGTCACATGGTGCCCTTGGTTCTGCTGTTGCCACGGCGACTGAGCGTCATCACGTGACCACACCCCGCCGCTTCCGGGTTTGAGAGTGCGGTCGTCAAGGTGACGGGTGTCCAGCGTCCACACTACGGGAGCCGGCTGAGGACAGTGCGAGGAAAGAGCGTTCTCCAGGAGGTCTCACAGGTAAGGAGCGGTCCCGGGACATCCCCGGGGTGCTGATCATTAGCCATTAGCTGTGTGTATAACTTAAGTAGGCTGTATAGCTGTATATATCTATCTACGTATATATATATGTATATATATAGATAGATTGTGGAACTACAAATCATAGCATGCCCTACCAGTCTCTGCCTGGTCAGGGCATGCTGAGACTTGTAGTTCCACAACTTTACGAGATCTAAAGGTTACCTGAACCAGGTTTTCTGGAAACCGCTCATAGATGGGCCAAAAGGCTGATGGGAAATGGCAGCTATTAGTATTCCATGATATTATTAGATATTTAATATTAGATTAAGAATATTAGTATTCCAGGGGATTATTAATATTAGATATTTAAAATTAGAAGTTCAGGGGTTAGAGATACAAGAGCTGTAGTAATAAGATGGAGTCCCCAATACTCTGCTGGATTACACTTAAACTGTCTCTGATTATTAACAAATTCATATATATATTATCAGCTGCTGTGAACAATGTGGCTTTTATACTAAGCCAGGGGGAATCATGGTCCATGAAGCCTCAGTACAGAGGAGCACAAACTGTGCTCCTTCCCCACCCCCAGAACAGAGTGTGTGTGTGTGTGTGTGTGTGTGAGATTAGGAAGGTACAATATGAGGCCTCGCACAATACCATCCTGATTTATCATATACCGCTATATTACTAGGAGAAGTGTCTATCATCATCAGATTATTACCTGGTCCATATATACCCATCTGAATCCGGGCACCTGAGATCACTATTTATCAAAGACTCCTATAGTTAGCAAAACAGGGTGATTTCTCTGGCGATATGTCTTATTATCACATCGCTCTATGTATCAAAGGGCTTACCGCTGGTAGTGTTACAGGTGAATGCTCTATCATGTGTATGCATGAGGAAGATCCCATTTTAGGATAGCATTACCACAACAAAGACTCTTTAAAAATGCTTTATTCTTAGAGTAATGCATTTTTTAATACAGTACTGTATCAATTATATTCATGTAGGGTCTGATTCATTAAGGAAACTTAAGTGAAAAAATTAAATAAGTATCTCCTGGACAAAACCATGTTATAATGCAAGGGGTGTATAGTTTTCTATTTTGCACATAAGTTAAATGCTGTCAGTTTTTTCATGGCCTGTAACTATTACAACATTATATATATATATATATATATATATATATATATATATATATAGATATATATATATATATATAATTTTTATTATATAGCTATGGGTGTATGTTTTTTATATATATTTGTTTATATTTTTTGTTAACTAATAGAACTAAAAACCCAAATCTGTGTTTTTGGTCCCATTGCGAATATGTGAGTCGGTAAGATGGCTTTGCACATGCACATAGCGTTTGAGGCTGGCTTAGCGAAGCAGTAAGTTAACTATAGTTTTATAGCTGAATGTTCTCAATAATGGTATATATAAGAATAATACCCCTTTCACACAGAGGTATGGACCCGGGAATAACTCTTGTGTGTCTGTGTGAATGGGGCGACCCGGACCCTCAACCCTGGTAGCGACCAGATTTATTCTCGGATTGGAGACGGATACACTGCTGTCTGGAACATGTTCCCGGGTTATTCAACCTGGGTTCAGTTAAAATCAGCTCATTGGAGGGGCTCAACTTGAAAGTGCTGGGCAGACGCGGATCTAGTGTGAAAGGCGGCGACCCGGGATATGCCCCGGACCAAAGTGCAGTGTGAAGGTTTGCAACATTATCCCGTGTCTGACCCGGCATTTCGGTGAGAAAGGGGTATTACTCTACATTACAGCTACACTTTTACTCAGGCCGTACTATTAATGTTCACTCTGTTAATAATATCATGAAATGCAATTTCCTACCACTTTAGCTGTTCTGTATATATTGCCTTTATGTGATAAGGTGATGTGTTTTCAAAATCCAATACCAGTATACACTCAGTGGTAGATCCAGGGAGAGGTTTGGGCCAAATTATCCTTTAAATGGCATCCTTTGGCATTTGAAATACTGAGAGGTATGTTGTGATGTCCGATGCCTCTGTATAATGTTGATTCTTTTCTCTTCTGCACAATAAACCTTTTATGACAAACCAAACTTATCACTCTAACATTGAAAATAAGGCACGGACACCGTTATAAATTTGGCCAAAAAGTTACAGTTTAATTATAATTCAAAACGAATGGCGGAGAAAGCGAAATGGGAGTTCAGCTAAACAGACTAATACTAAACCGAAACGAGTGGACGGCCAACTGGCCCGGAATCCACTACCACCAAAGATAAAATCCCTTACTGGTGGCATGCGTATAACCTGGTGTCAGAGAAACAGCGCCCCCTCTGGAGTCACTGGGACATGTCCAGAGTACTCTCTTCAAGGGGGAAGTACTGCGGGCAATTACCGAAAGCGTCTTGTATTAGCCGCTGACCGTGGTGCATTCCTGCCAACTGTGCCTCGTCTGTAAGGAGGGAGAAAGAAATTAGTAACATGCATGTATTATACAAAAATGTCAACATTAAAAAAGGGAGGGAGGGATTTTGTGCAACAAAAGAGGCAGAATTTGGAAGGAGGTTTCCTATATAGAAAATCTAAAGTACATCCCCTATGGATCTATTTAGCTGGTGAAAAATGGCCTGACAAAACTTAAGAGAAAAGGGCCTTATAATCACACAAACATATTGCGTTTAAGTGCATTCAACTAGAGGGGCTTCTCTTGTCATACTGCCTAACTAGCTTAAACCATTGGTCAGCTACACTCTCTAGCAGAGTGTACCTAACAATATCTGTTAAGTTGGAGAGTCCTCTCTTCACAAGATGGTCACAGTGCACGCCCTCTGCCATTGCCATCAGGTTTGCATTATACGGTGCATAAAGCTATTTGCGCTGGTCATATGGCCAGATGCTGAAAAACGTTCTTGTCCATTCATCCCGCCATCTTGTTCTTCATTTGCATAGCTGGCCGTTGTCAAGGTCTGACACTGAGATACACTGCTTTTACATGGCGAAAATATATGGAAAAATTAAATAAGGAGGTATTGGGGGAGCACCGAAGGTAAGGGACTGGGGGGGGGAGTCTTGAACTGAATTATTGGGGGAGAGGGTTAAATGTTTGTTCTCTACCATGGAAGACTTAGATGCAAGCGATTGGGCATAGGAATACATTTAATAGACCCTGGGATATGAACCGTGCCTGGTTATATATGGCCTTCTCCATAGAATGCTCTGAGATGAGCTATAAATCAGCGCTGTTAATGTGCCGATTGATTTTAATATGTATTATGTTGTATTGATGGCATCTCTGATATATGTTGAGCTAATGTGCACTATGGGCTATTGATAGAGTCCCCGGCCGTTGAGTATTTTGACTTTAATGTGGATTATTGGCCACTGGATACGTTTATGCTAAGCATGCTGATTTGTATGCTTATTCATCCATTCATCTTGATGCATTGCTGCCACTTCCGATATTTATGCTGACTCTTTGTATTGGATAATAGTGACTGCTCAGTGAATAGGTGGAATTTAATGTGCATTATGGATTATTGATGGTGGTCCAGGAGAGGGGGGGGAGGGGGGCAACCTTCCTTCTATGTAGCCTAAAGCAGAGTGCATTTACCCTGGTATGCCATACAGGAGGTCTTATACATACAGAAATATATATATGTACAGTATGTCTGCTCTGGTTCCAATTTCTGCTTTATCATTTTCCATTTTGCTTCTTGATCCTGATAGAACAGCACAAACTAGGACTCACTCCTCCTGAGATCTGTGATCTATATTTCATAGTGGTCACTAATACACTCTCAGTATTGCATACCGATCTCTAGAATGCTTTCTGTATTGTATAGAGATCACCACTTTGTACTTCGTATTGTACATTGATCAGTACAATGTTTTCTGCATTGTATAGAAGTCACTAGAATGCTTTCTGTATTGTATAGAGGTCACTAGAATGCTTTCTGTATTGTATAGAGGTCACTAGAATGCGTTCTGTATTATATATCATAAGAATGCTCTTGTGTATATGGGTAAATAGATTGTTCCCTGTTGAATATGGGTCACTAAAATTGTCTCTGTATTGTATAGTGCCCAGTAGAGTTGTCTAATTATTGTATATTGGTAATTAGAATGGCCTCTGTATTGTATATTGGTCACTAGAATGCTCTAATTATTGAACATTAGACTGCCCCCTGTTTTGCATATTGGTAGATAGAATGTTCTCTGTTTTGTATAAATCACTAGAATACCTCTGTTTTAAATAGTGATCAGAAGAATGTTCTCTGTATTGTATATTGGTCACTTGAATTCTCTATGTATTGTATATTGTCACTAGAATGTTCCCATTATTGTATGTTGGTCACTAGAATGCTCCCAGTATTGTATATTGGTCACTAGAGTGTTCTCAGTATTGTATATCGGTCTCTAGAATGCTCTCTGTATTGTATATTGGTTACTAGAATGCTCTCTGTATTGTATATTGGTCTCTAGAATGCACTCTGTATTGTATATTGGTCACTAGAATGCTCTCTGTATTGTATATTGGTCACTAGAATGCTCTCTGTATTGTATATTGGTCACTATAATGCTCTTTGTATTGTATATTGGTCTCTAGAATGTTCTCTGCATTGTATATTGGTCACTAGAATGTTGTCAGTATTGTATATTGGTCACTAGAATGTTCTCTGCATTGTATATTGGTCACTAGAATGTTGTCAGTATTGTATATTGGTCACTAGAATGCTCTCCGTATTGTAGATTGGTCAATGAGGATCATAATGTCATGTGCAACCATTTGTTGCTAGTGTTTATCCTTTGTCATCACAACCCCGTCTCCTGCTACACAACGAAGCTATGGGGGACGCAAATTGTGTCATCGGGACCAACAGGATGAGGCCTGATGATACGATTCACATCATAAAGCCGTCGCCTCGACCTTTTTACAAGAAGAGACGCGGGGTCCAAGAGGGTGGCCTACTGCCCTTGGAGTCCGGGAGAATTCCCCCGAAATGTGGGAGTCTTCCTGATGTTCTGGGATAGTATGTGCTTCAGACATCACTGAAATGCAGTTACAGTCATGTCTCACCTCTCAGCTAAGGAGGCTGTAATGTAACAGAGAGGTTGTTATGTAGTCACACCTAAATACATTTCATGGGCCGACTGGAAAGCAGCTAAGACAATATTAGGCAATATTTGCAAATAAAACAGAAAACAAATAAGCCAGAGGTTGGTTAAACCAGGGCTCCAGCTGCGTGGCAATATAAGTAAGAAAAAAGACCAGCGCTGAAAACGTTTTGAGTAATGTACAATGTTGTACTGACAGGTTGAGGACGCAGCTGAGGATCTGCAAAGCTGCCGAGAACAACATAAAGTTTATATAAAAATACCTCCAGCGCCAGACTCAGGCTATGATACACAGATCCACAGTTTGCAATTGAGTTAATTGGTTTTCAGCCAAAACAAAAAACCATACTTGCCAACTTTTCCTCAGCTTCAGGGAAATCCTGGGGAAGGTGGGGGTGGGGCATGATGAATTGCATAATTTTGGCACCGCCCCCTAAACTATTGTCACAATTGTGGGCAATTACAGCAGGGGGCGGAGCTAAGATGTTGCAATATTTGTGTCATTAAGCCCCATCACTTATCTATTGCGGGTGCGAGAACCGGGAGGTTGCCCTGCTCTCCTGGGAGCCCGGGAGGTCTCCCAGAAATGCGGGAGTCTCCTGGACATTCCAGGAGAGTAGGCAACTATGCGTTAAAAGAAAAGCAGCTAATGAATCTCTAGAGACTGAAGTGTATTTTACATTTCTGTCTCCATTACTGAAGTCATGTTGTCTTATCTGTCAGTCTTTGATTAAATCTTGGGGCTAGATTTACTAAACGGCGGGTTTGAAAAAGTGGAGATGTTGCCTATAGCAACCAATCAGATTCTAGCTGTCATTTTGTAGAATGTACTAAATAAATGAAAGCTAGAATCGGATTGGTTGCTATAGGCAACATCTCCACTTTTTCAAACCCGCCGTTTAGTAAATCTAGCCCTTGGTCTCCATGAAAATGGCCACCTCCATAGGCATCAATACATGGACATAGGACACAATTTCTGAACTGTGTACTGGCTCAGCATCAGGGAGAATGCCAGACTCTTCAGGGTGTGAGGGAGATCACCCCTATTTCAGGGAGTCTCCCCGACATGCAGGGAAAGTTGGCCAGTATGCATAAAACTATTTTATACTTTTAGTAGCCACAAAAAAAAAAGATAGAACCACGTGTGTCATTACTATAGATCAGTCCTGGCCACGCCGTGGCTCTCCAGGTGTTGTGAAGCTACAAGCTCCAGCATGATTTACCAGTCCATTACCAGCCAATAGCTGGCAGGTTGTCAGACCTGCAATAGGAACTATGATTCATATAAATGTATTTTTTATATTTACATAACAACCCAAGAGAGAATCTTGTGATAACCGATTTCCTTCCCCTTCACAGATAGATATGGATGTGCCAGAGGGCCCCCTTCCTGACCACTTACAAGCAGAAAAAGTGAGTGTATTACCTTGTCTGTAGGACTGAAATAATCTTTACCATAACCATTTACCGAGGTAAAATTGCAAAACGTTCTATTTTATACAGCTTTTAGTGACTGTCAGAACAGCTTTCTTTACTCAAGGAGCACAGTGTGTAGTCGTTTGCTTCTGAATGCTGCCATATTTGTATACTGTCTAATGTATAAGTCACTGACTAAATAAACTGCTCAGTTAACAATGATCTACGATACAACATATATGGGATTACATCTCACAGAGTTTATAAAGTAAATAATCAGAATTATTCCATTGATTTCCGTTCATCTCTGATGATATATAGCTTAGCACTGTTCACTATAAGAGATTTCTTTAACTGCATTTAATTACAGAAGTCGTATCCAAATAGTTACCAGACTTTTATTATATATTGGGAAAAAGTAATTATCTTTTTTAGACACATTGCCATTCCCCACTATAGCATACATTGTAAAAATCAGATAAATATCAGGTATGGGGGGCATCTGGGATATACCTAATAATTGCCAACTTTTCCTCGTTGGCTTCACGGAGATTCCAGGGGAGGTGGGCGTGCGGGGGCGGGGCTTGACTAATCACATTATTTGGCCCCGTCCCCTAAATGATTGTCACAATTTTGGCCAATTACAAGATGACGAGATATTTGGGTCATTAAGCCCTGCCCCTGTCACTTATCTATTGCGGGGACGAGAACTGGGAGGTTGCCCTGCTCTCTCGGGAGGTCTGCCAGAAATGCGGGAGTCTCAAAGGACATTCCGGGAGAGTAGGCAACTATGCGTTAAAGAAAAGCAGCTAATGAATCTCTAGAGGCTGAAGTGTCTTTTACATTTCTGTCTCCATTACTGAAGTCATGTTGTCTTACCTGTCAGTCTTTGATTAAATCTTGGTCTCCATGAAAATGGCCACCTCCATAGGCATCTTCAGGGAGTGAGGGAGATCACCCCTATTTCAGGGAGTCTCCCTGACATTCAGGGAGAGTTGCCACGTATGATATACCTGAAAAACACCATAATGCTTATGGGTGTGTGGGGAGGTGCTGTATTTAACACATGCTTAAGACAGTATAGTCCAGTGGGCAGCAGGGCAATGACTTTGTTCATTTTATTTACTTTTATTTCGATCTTTACAAATGCAAACATCCTAGAGGCTAATTAAAAAGAGGAAAAATAGATACCATTTTAAATCACATCCACGTATATCGCTAAAGCAGCTTTGACTATAAATTCATCTCCTGTATCCCATAATGCAATGACTCCCGAGCCCGGGCCAATAACAAGACAGTAAGAGAAAGGACAGGGTGCTGTCTTCCTCCAGCAGCAAGCGTTAGTCGTACAGCGATTACACAGTTAACCTAAATCTGCAGCCCCAGCACTTGGAAACCTGCCTCACGGATAATAGAAAATAGCCAGACCGAATCATAAATCTATATGGCAGAAGTCAAATAGATTTAAGATTATAACGACCTTCTGTTAAGTTATGAATCTCGCTGTACACACAAGTGTTAACCCCATCTGCTGTACTACATGCTTAACAAAGCAGAAAAAAGTATTATTTATTATGTGTGCTATTCTATCGCTAGTACACAGGCTTACTAGGCCGTATACCGTGCAGCAATCACAGTGATTACTATATGGAATGATGCTGCAGGCCGCTATCATGGCCTTGGGAAGATGAAATAGTATTTGCATGAAATTCATTTTTACAATACGGATTCTTTAAAATGTGTTGTTTATTTTAAGAACTTATTTATGTAATGGGTTCTGAAAATAAGGCAGTTTCCTCCACATTGGCATTATCCTTTAACATGGTACTGTCACCTAGATCAAGCTGAGGCGGCCATTTTATGGGCAGAACCAATATTTAGCCTATCCGTTCGCTAGGAACTAGTGACATCACTGCGACGTGAGGTATTTTGTGCTTGTATATTGGTTCAGCATACAGAATGGCTGCCTCCACGGTGCCTTGTGCCTCATAGGAACATAGAAATTGACGGCAGATAAGAACCACTTGGCCCATCTATTCTGACCAGTTTTTAACCTATGGTAACCACAAACCCTATTTGATCCTTCGTTCTTTGTAAGGATATCCTTATGTCTATCCCAAACATGTTTAAATTACATCTTTCAGTCTTTCCGGGTAAGTTTTGTGCTGTAGGCCATGCACCATGTTAGTTGCCCTTCTTTGTACAGTCTGTAATGTATTTATATCCTTCTGGAGATATGGCCTCCAGAACTGAACACAGTATTCTAGATGAGGCCGTACCAATGACCTATACAGTGGCATTATTATTACTTCTTTCTTTCTGCTACTGATTTGTTACATTACTTACCTGCCTTTATGTCAGCTGAAATAGTGACTCCTAGATCCCTTTCCTCCTCAGCAGTTTCCATTATAGCGCCATTAATACTATATTTAGCCTTTGGGTTTTTGAGACCCAAATGCATGATTTTGTATTTTTTGGCATTAAACTGTAGTTGCCACTCTCTTGACCATTCCTCTAGTCTACCTAGATCATCAATCATTTGTTTTACCCCTCCTGGTGTGTCTATCCTGTTGCATATCTTTGTGTCATCTGCAAAAAGGCATACATTCCCTTCAATTCCATTTGTTATGTCTCCAATAAAGATATTAAAAAGCACTGGTCCAAGTACAGATCCCTGGAGTACTCCACTGGTAACCTTTCCCTCCTGTGAATGCACTCTACTTACTATAACTCTCTGTTTTCTATTCTGCAACCAGGACCTTATCCATTCAACCATCTTAGAATCCAATCCCAAGCTTTCAAGTTTATTTAACAGTCTGCGATGTGGGACAGTGTCAAAAGCCTTACTAAAATCTAGATAAGCTACAAGCCCCCCTCCTTGATCTATTACTTTAGTCACCCAGTCAAAAAAGTCAATAAGATTTGTTTGACATGATCTCCCCCCAGTAAATCCATGTTGGATCCTGGAAGTTACTGGATTTGAGATATTCTACAACTTTTTCTTTTAAGACTGTTTCCATCAATCTCCCTACTACTGATGTATGGCTCAGTGGTCAATAGTTGCCTCTTCCTTGCTTCCACTTCTGTGCAGTGGGGCTACATTTGCTATTTTCCAGTCGTCTGGATTTACTCCTATAGCTAGTAACTGGTTGAATAATTATGTTAATGGTGTTACCAACTTCCCTCTGAGTTCTTTTAGTATCCATGGATGTATCCCATTTGGCCCCATCGATTTATCCACTTTCGTTTTTGAGAGCTCTGTTAGGACCTTCTGCTTTCTACTTGGAAATTGCAGCAGAATCTCCTTGTTTCAGCTATTTTAAACCAGCAGACAAAAGGCTGATATTAGTCGTGCCTGCACAACACCTCCGCATCGGAGATGAACAAACTCTTCCGGCACGGTTCTTCACCATACATAAAATACATAAAAAAAATAATAATAATTTCTCCACGCTTGAAAGTGCAGACATCAGTTTTCAATCACTGTACGCAATACGGGACAAACTCATTATACAAATATAGTAATGGAGCCCGTCCAGCGTTCAGTGCCGTCAGCTGCGATGCTATCGCTAGACATAAACACTGCTTCATCCTAAATGGCGGCCACCACGTTAAGATATGAATAGGGTACACATTGAAGACAAAAATTTTGCACATGTGTGACTCAGAGGTAAACTGATCCAAGCGTCTCCTGACTCATTACATTATACATGGATGTAAATATACATCGTTATTAAATTTTACCAACCTGTTTGGGATACGTCCTCTCTTTTATTCATTGCATTTTTGACACTTGCTAATCAATTTGCATCGTAGGAAATTAAACTGGCATCACAGCTCGCAGCTCTGAACGCTGGACGGGCTCCATAACTATATTTGTATAATGAGTTTGTCCCGTATTGCGTACAGTGATTGAAAAATGATGTCTGAACTTTGAAGCGTGGAGAAATTATTATTATTATTATTATTTTTTTATGTTTTATGGCGAAGAACCGCGCCGGAAGAGTTTGTTCATCTCCGATGCGGAGGTGTTGTGCAGCCCAATATCAGCCTTTTGTCTGCTGGTTTAAAATAGCTGAAACAAGGAGATTCTGCTGCAATTTCCCAAAATAGAAACAAGCTATTTAAAAATGCGCTGCATAGCAGCAGATGCCGAACCCTTCTTGGCTGAATATTGTCATGTTGTTAAAGAGACTGTTCTGATTATGATTGCACTTTTCCAGCAGTGTGCAGCATTGATTGAGCCAAGATTCGGGGCCGGTGTCAGCGTACTTCAATTCCTGTTTCACTCCAAAAATGGAGAAAATAAGATTTATTTATTTTTTACCCCGTCACTCACAAAATCTGATTGAAAAATATACCAATTGTATCAGGTTTCCAATCCAGATTTTTCTACACTGTTCAAATGCTTTAGCGTACAGCTGCAATTAATATTGGAGGTCGTTGACAAAACAAATGGGCAGTGAAAGTGGGTTTGTGACCTCAAGCAACTATACTTGTGGACAGTGCGTCTAATTCTATAGAACTGGACATGGATTTGCATGGCAGAATTGCATCCATTGCGGAGTATGCAAATGTTGAACACAATGATGCATGGGTCTAACCATACATATGCCGGACTGTGCACCACATCTGCAAACAAAAATTGTTTTGTCAGATGAGATGTTTAACTGATCTGTTAGGAGTAGACATTGTGCATTTCTCAAGTCATTCTTGTTTTTGTTGCATGACGTAGGGTTAATTAGCTAAAGAACATTAGAGGAGGAGGGCGGATTGGTACTTTCTTAATAATTTTAACTATGTACACAAAAACCAATATATATAAAAAAAAAAAGACAGAAGTTTTGTGAGGCAAGTGACAGGCAATGGGCAATAATTTGCTAGAAAGACTGAAACATTGATATAAATTGCGATCAGCAGAGTGTGACAGTAAGTCGTACTTTTTGGGGGTGACTTCACTTATTCAAACTGCAATTATTGGGCAGATGAGATGACTGTAAACTTAAACTTTTCACTCTACGGGACAGTTTTTACATTTACATTGGTTCATGGGCCCATATTACACCATGAAATGCGTCTAGATGAAGCAAAATCTGTCCCAATGCAAATTGCGGCCAATTTCTGCCCTTGTGATCATCAATGATTCTCTCTGAAGCCCCCAGATCCACCTGCAGACGGTCAGTTAGCTCCTGCCTCCTGCCATCATGAAGATCAAAAATGTACTCTTCTCAAAATCGTTGTCATCTTGACACGCCAGCGCATGTGCATATCTGTAAATAGGCATGACGAAACTGGTCTTTGTACTGTACCTTTTATATTTTTTTTCCGGTTGGTAAAAGGTCCCCATAGTTTTATAATCCATAAATGACCATGTTTAGCCTTAGATACATTTCTATTATATCTAACAATGCAAACATAGAAACTGGATAGTTCTATTTTATCTTTTTTTCTCTGTTCATATCAGGCAGTTTTAATTGATGAAAGGGCTGAAACAGACACACCTCTTAATTTATCCAATGAAATGGCGCCACCATTGGTCGAGGGAGCAGTCACCCTTCAACCCAAAGTAGATGACACTGGACCATCAGTAGTTCCAGATGAGACTACTGTAACCTTGGTCCCGTTAAATAAAGTCGTGGAAGATTCCTTACCCACGGAGGATGATTCTTCTCCACTGCCTCATCCACAAGATGTTCCTGCAGTTGTCTCCCAGAAAGAAGACTCTTTAGTCTCTGAGAAAGACGGAGAAAATTCTCCTAAGATAACGGAAGACGAAAGATCATCCGCACCTTCGGAGAACGCTCAAGGACCTGAATCTTATGTGGAAGACACCACAAATCTAATGCCCCAACAAGACGCCAATCAAGAGTATATAAAGACAGGACATATGGAAAATGGACCCAACCCTGGGCTGGACCCAGTAGAGATGGGTATTTTAAATAGCCATAAACAAGCATTTGTTTGTGTTGAAGCAGATGACCAGATAACCCATGAAATTCAAGAAAGCAGTCATGGACACCCAACTGATTTTCCACCAGTAGACGATACAGCACTACTGAACACTACTGAAACTACTGACAAAGAAGAAACAACACAAGTCACAGTATCTTCTACGGAAGATGGAAGTGAACACGTTACTGAAACGGTCAGAGTTCCTACACCTCCAATCTCTCAACAAGAGACCTCTACTTTCGTATCCTCTCAAGAAGCTTCAAGCCTATTCGAGCCCCCTGCACAGGGGGTAAGTGACTTTCTTTCAAACTCTTATTTTAACGATAAGTGAAATTAATAATATTAAGTAACTGACATGATAACATCACTGAACAGTATTATTACTTGAATGCTCAGATAGGTTTAAAGGATTGAAGTATATATTTTGAACTGTGACTTGGGAAGCTGTAGTTATGGCCAAAGATAATGTTAGATGGTATAGTTTACAATGACAAATCCAAAATATATTTAGTGTAGTGTTTTTAGCTATACGTTGCTTTTACTTCCAGAAATCTGTTCTGCTAGGGCACACACAACTTATGTCACGCATATTTATTCGGTACACATGGACCAATCAGAAGAGATTCCTGTCTCCATATACCATTGTTACCCATGCCTCTCAACTGTCAATATTTCGGATGGATCTGCCCTATTAAGCAGGACACAACACTGGTGTGTGACACTACATGTGTGTGGAGGGGGGGAGACTAGCGCTTGCACTTTCAGACGTTGGTCTTAATGGCGGACACGCCCTTCGCAAGTAAATAGAGCAGGCAGAATCCAAAAGATGATGTCATTGCTTTCAACGCCATGCGCTAGAGCGAGCTGGTGTTGGGTCATTGGAACCAATAAGTTCCATCTCTCTATGTGTCATGTTTTCACTAGTGCTTACAATGCCAGTAGAAGCATCATTATTAACGCCAGGAGTGGTCGTACCAAATTATTCTTGAGAGCCCGAGGTACGGTATATCTCATTCAATTCAAGTGTTTGTCCTGCTTCTAAATTAATATACAACTAATATAAATAACTCACCCTGTGTATAGTTGTGAGTTTGTTTGTGTGTATGTTTTCATTGAAATGTGTTTTATGTGAATATAACAACACAAGCAAAAGTGCCAGCACACCGGAGGCAGACATTTTGTGGGCGGGACCAGTATTTATGTGAACACAACTTAACAATGTTCTTGGAAACTGTGACATCACCGAGACACAAGGTGAACTGTGATTGATTGGATGCGATGTCATTCGTGACTCTGTGATGACACTTGTTCTCAGCGACT
Organism: Mixophyes fleayi; assembly: GCF_038048845.1. Lineage (NCBI taxonomy): Eukaryota > Metazoa > Chordata > Amphibia > Anura > Limnodynastidae > Mixophyes > Mixophyes fleayi. The sequence goes on along the minus strand of NC_134403.1, from coordinate 368,105,390 downwards.
TGATAAGCTGCTGAACGATGGTTCAGCAAAACAACTGCATTCTCTGTGCGTAGGCAAACGTTAAAGACTTGTAAACCTAAGATACTCATTCATTCAGCGTCTAAAGAAATATTAAGGATCATTTAAGACAGAGATATTTTGTGAGATCATGTGTCTATTGATTTTACACTAAAGCGCATAGATTTTGGGGCCAATTAACTGGTGAAGGGGTATAAAATAGTGAAGCCTTACTGCTCCTGGTGTAAAAATAATACAAAGTAACACATCAAATAAAGACAGTTCCGTTGTTCCCTAACCTCATTAATTAAAGACTTACAGGAAGATAAATCGAGCAGTAATTTAAAAGAAAACGGGAACGGTTTAAATTAATAAAGGGGGTGGTCCTAAACTGGAAGTAGGCGGGGCTTTGTAGCACTGGTTTCGCTATTTCGACATGTGCTGTTTCTGAAGTATACGCAAACCCCCAATGTAGGCTCCTCCCTCTTTTATTGAGTAGTTTCCAAGGACTGAAATCTCTGCGTTCACATTGACATACGTGGTGGAAAAAATCAGACACATTTGCGCAAATATTAAAGCAATGTGGATCCACTTTTTTTGTGATTTATAAATGACCTTGTGACGCAAATAAATATATATGAATTTGTGTTGCAAATTATGCTTCGACGTTCAAGCATCAACACGCAGGGAAATATTGTAATAAAAACTTTACAGTGACATACGTCCCAACATTTTACTCCCTGGCATCGAGACAGGGGGCGTGGCAATGTTACGATGGGGGTGTGGTCACATCCCCCAGAGGGCCGCCACTTAGATACGGTCCTTCCACTCCAAACACTGCAGAGCAGCGGTCAACGGAAGATACATCCGAACACTTCCCAGGCGGGACTGAGCCCTAAAATCAGGACTGTCACGCTGAAAGCGGGACTGTTGGAAGGAATGCTGTGACCATGACAGGTATAAACTCACAGCATGGAGAATTAGCGAGAAGAGATAGAAGAGAGTACACTAGGACTATAAAGAGAGTCTGCACAGTGACAACTTAAGATACAGCGCCACCTACTGTCTCTCCTGAATAGTCAGTGAAGTAATACTTAGCCTGTAGCTGTTGTTATACTGCTAACAATTTGAATCCCAAACAAAGTAAAACAGTTGTTGCAACCAATCTGCACATCTCATATTAATTTGGCGACATCAGGAGTCTGAATGAGGGAAATTTTTAAAATCGTTCCACAGAATATTCGCCTCATTCCGCATTTGTCGCAAAATTTCTCCCGTTTTTTCCTGAAGAAAATGACCTTAAGTGTCCAGCATGAAATTCCTTTGGCCTGAAGTGTTTCCAGTCATAAGCCAACCAAAGAGCAGAATGAGTTGACCATTGTCCTCCCAGCTTTATTCATACACGATAAACGCTGCAACATGCAAACTTTACAAATACAGTGTGGAACGGCGACGCAAAAGCGTTATTCCTATCGCTGGACCTTCGCATGTCTGAGAAATGACCTGTCCCACAGAGAAATTCGATTTACGTCTAATTCGGCTGCAGCTCTGCTCGTATCTCAGTCTGCATTATGGAGAAACAAGCATGTTTGATGGTAATTGAAGTGTCCCTCTTTTTCTGTTTAATGTTGAAGGTCTGATTATTCCCATGACATTATAAAGAGTTGTGTATACCAATGGCCGTGTGATAACACTCCGGTCCTCGCAGATTATGTTTTACCTCCTGGTGCTTCTGACTCCGTGTGCTGTTCTCCAAACTCAAGAAACAAATTTAAGCTCTTTCGATCCAGGGCACAGCCAGGGTTTCGGTTGGCACTTAGCACAGGCCAGAAGCTTATAAAGAGCACTGAGCGTTTTTATCCCATTTATAAAAGTGGCACCAGGAGTTGCTATGTTGTGTCTATTTTACTGCAGCACGTTGTGTGGATGGACGGTACATTACCTCTGTCTATGCTTCTTGGTAATGCCAGTGGAAAAATGATTAGGAAAAATAAAACGGCTTCTCGGCTACATCGCCGACCGGTAACATTTCCATCTCCTTCTAAACTTATCCCCCTGCAGCTAGACCATAAATACTGCATAAAAGCGTTTTATTTCTAAAAAAATAAATACAAATTAAGTAAGTTTTGAAAGTGAATAAAAAAATGTAGCAAATGTCTTTTTAACTTTATATACAAATATAAGTTGCAGGAAGTAAAACATAGAATGGTTAAAGCAACAATTATTGGCTTATTTGTGTAATAAGATTGTGTTTATTGTGGGATTCTTCACTTTCCTATCCTATAGGTTTTTATAACCCACTATACTCAGTAAATACTTTATTCGGTACATCTGTACAACTGCTTATTAATGCAAATATCTAATCAGCCAAAGTGTCAGCAACTCAATGGATAAAGACTAGAGATGCTCACTGACCCCCGTGAACTGGTTTTGGCTTTGGATATGGATTAGCTTCGTGTTTTGGTTTTGGTATTGGATTTTTTAGAAAAAATCCTAAAATATGCTAAAATCACATAATTTTGCTCTTATTTTGTTCTTACATTATTTTTAACCTCAATAACACTAATTTCAAGTCATTTGCAGTCAATTTTGACCAGGTCACAATACTGCAGCGACCTGGCTGGATGGTAAGCGACAGAGCAATGACTCAAACACACGGCAGTTCCTAGCACATCTAGGACACATTGGCACACAGCAGTGGCAGAAAAGAAAAGTGGTGCAAGATGGAATTGTCTTTGGGCCGCCCTTCATCCCACCCACTGTTATGTTGAATCTTAAAAAGGAATCCAAAAATCGCGAGATCCGACGACGTAACGATGACGTTTTGCCTCATTTTCAAATCCGAAAATGCGTGAAAGTGGCTCGGTATTCGGATCTGCTAAGTTCGGGTATGTTCGGTTCTCGGGAAACCGAGCCTGAGCATCTCTAATAAAAACATACAGACGTGGTCAAGAGGAGAATGGAGAGACTGATGGAAAAGGTGACAATGACTCAAATAGCCATGTGGAACAACAGTGATGTGCAGATGACCATCGTTGAACACACAGAACTTCAAACCTTGAAGTGGATGGGCTACAGCAGCAGAAGACCACATTGGGTCCCACTCTTGTCCTCTACAAGCAGGAAACTGAGGCTACAATGGGCACAGGTTCACCAACACTGGGCAGCTGAAGAAGAAACAAATGTTGCTTGGTCTGATGATGGTCTAAGGAATGTTTCCAGCACCTTGATGAATCCAGCATCCGTACCATGAAGATACCAGGCTGTTATAGTGGCAAAGGTGGGTCCTACCCAGTACTAGAATGGCCTACCTAATAAAGTAGCCGCTAAGTGTTCTAATATAGTTCTAATATAGTGGATACAGAGAAACATGACTGGATGAGGAATTTGAGTGGGCAGCAAACTCAGGGTTTGTGAAGGGTGTGTGTGTGTGTGTGTGTGTGGATATATATCATCATCATCACCGTTTATTTATATAGTGCCACTAATTCCGCAGCGCTGTACAGAGAACTCACATCAGTCCCTGCCCCATTGGGGCTTACAGTCTAAATTCCCTAATATACACACACACACAGACAGAGAGCCACACTGACAGAGAGACAGAGACTAGGGTCAATTTGATAGCAGCCAATTAACCTACCAGTATGTTTTTGGAGTGTGAGAGGAAACCGGAGTACCCGGAGGAAACCCACGCAAACAAGGGAGAACATACAAACTGCTCACAGATAAGCCACTGTGCTGCCCAATAAATATATATATATATATGTGTGTGTGTGTGTATGTATGTTGTGTGTGTGTATATATATATATATATATATATATATATATATATATATATATATATATACACACACAGAGAGAGAGAAGGAAAATGTCCTTATGGTTGGATATAAATGGAGAATAAGACAACAATAAAGTGCTGCTTGGGATTAGAAGCCACAAGCATGACATCGAGTGCAGGAAGTCAGTTATTGATACAAACAGAAAATACAGCAAAGCATAATGCAGTATCAATCACAGGGGGGTTTAACTATCCAGATATAACGTGAGACATTGAACTTAGTAGTTTCAAGTTTTTAAATTGGGGAATTGGTAAAATGTGTAACTCAAAATCCAAGACTAGCCATGAATCTGTCAGCGAAGGCTGTTATAGTACCATCACTGCGGTTATTGCCTTTTCAGTAATGCCCACCAAGGCAGCAGTTGTCAGAGTGCTTCTGAGCTTGAACCATCACGACGATTCCTCGGCGGGCATTGCTGCAGAGTGTGTTGCCACCAAAGCTCCACTTTACACAATTATGTCGAAACATAGTTTTCCTGCCGCCAGTTAATGGCAGACTAGTGGTGAACAAGTGCTGGTCCGCCCCCAGCCACCTCCAAAGCACCCTTTCAATGCTGTACACCGCTCGGCACCCGTCCGCCGCTACTCTGCCATTAGAGAAACGTTTTGTAAGTGGTAGGAAAACTAAGTTTCAACGTAATTGGGTGAAGTGGAGCACGGTGGCACCACACTTGGCAGCAATGCCCCCCCGAGGAACCAGTTGTTGTAGGCAACAACCGTAGTGATGGTTCAAGCTAAGAATGACGACAAATGTATCAGGATCCTTTCTTGTGTTTTACCCTGGAAAATATTTGCACAGGGTGTTAGTAAAGACATCTTGATACATGAAGATTTGATTCCAGATCGATAGATTGTAAAGAGATAAACCTGGGTAATTCACTGTAACATTGACCCACATGACAGAAAATCACACGAAAACAAGTTTTGAAATGAAATTTGAACATATTAGTAAACTATCTCATAAGAACTAAAGGCCGGGAGGTTTGTAATCAGATCAGATGTTTAAGTAATTGCATTCTGCCTCGTCCTCTAGACAAACTCTGACTCTGAAAATAATACAGTAGCTGAATTAAAAGATGATGGGATGAGTGTAATCTGTTTAGGGCAATACAGCCCAGAAGCATTTGTACTCTGATCCCCTAGTGCACAAACCTGGTTATGTGCTGATAAATGACAACACGGCACAGGATACAAGTCAATAGATCGCTCAGGAAGAACTCTGATGAGTTGGGGAATCACTTTCACTTGGAATCTGACATTGAGGATAGTTGTGCTGTTTATTACCTGCGGTTTGTAGTCTGAACCAACATTCAGCCTTTTAATTCACTGGGAACTGGTGACATTACTATGACACGAAGCAGGAGGTTTCTAGTGATGTATAGGCGGCAATCTCATGGACATTGTTTGAGTCCAAAAATGAGTTGTGTCTTGTAGGTGTTGGGCCCACTGTAATACATTAGGACTAAGGCTGAGTACACACTACAGATTTTTACCCGATTATCAGACGATAAACGACCGTTCGGCCCGATATCACATTAGTGTGTACGCTCCAATGATGAACGATTATCATTCCAAAGCTACATGAAAAAACAGTCAGCATTTAACTTATGTGCAAAATAGAATACTAATTTGCACCCCTTGCATTGTAACATGGTTTTGTCCAGGAGACTGAAATAAGAAGTTTCTCAAGTTAAGATCCTTAATGAATCAGGCCCTATGTAACTAAAGTACAAGTTTAAGGGGTTTGTTTATAACCAAACAGAAATTGCTTATGTTCATTTTAATTTCTTATCGCAATGCTTAGAAATAAGTTAACGTGGCAATTTTATTAAAATTTACTATTGGGTACAGTGGCTCTGATAGGAGCCTGTCCCAGCGAATAATATATAGTAAAGTGATCGCAGTCGCTGAATTTGCGATGAGGGGAGCACAGAGCCTACCGGGGCGGGATCCAAAGACCCCTCCCTCTTCTGCGCTGCTCTCCCCATAGGTTATACCTGGTGATAGCGGCCGGGATCAGGATCCTTAATAATTATGGCAAAATCGCAGTTGGAGATATCTGCCGCAGTCCTCCATTAATAAATAGCCTCGTTACTATCTCTATGCTGTAATTAGAGGATTATAGGTTGATAAATAGGCCCCTAAATGTTTTACATATTGATAGTGTCAGAATGAGAGATGTTTAAACTGTTGACACCAGTTGAAGATTCGATCAGACTGTCCCGGTTCATTGAACTTTTGCACCAAGCAATCTAGAAATTATATTAAAATTCATGGTATGTATTTTAGAACTGCTAAGCTGCCAACTCCAATTAAAAGTTCAGATTAGTAGTCTAGATTTGCAGCTCGCATTTAATATACATTAAAATAAACCAGAAAGTGTGGGGGGGGGGGGTTTCCCTTTTCATAATATGGCTTTATTTTATAGGATTTTTGAAAGTTGTTTCTTTTTTATTTGCATTGCGAACATTACTGTGTATGGTGGAGATTCAGTTCGGTGCGAGGTGTCTCTGGAATGTCTGCGGAGACACCTGGTGCCGATGTTCTGACCACTCCGTAGAGGTGCGAGAACACATGTCCAGCAGTGTGCGCAGCGCGGTGAACGCACGCCAATTCAATCTTCCCCTATCCGTTCAAATTCACCACTTAAAAAAACATTTTAAAAATACAGCACATTGCAGCCATTTAAGCTCAAACCTGTCCTCCTTCCTTGAATTTAGCTCCTATTTTTTAGACTAAAGTTCGAGATGGCAGAACTACCATTGATGCACAGGTGCCGTGCACCGAGGGCCCATGGAGATAATGGGGCCCACTGCATGTCAGCTGCAGAGGGTCGGGGGCCCTGGTTCCCTCCACCGTGCACTGCGGCCCATGGAGATAATGGGGCCAGCTGCAGAGGGTCGGGGGCCCTGGTTCCCTCCGCCTTGCACCGGGGCCCACATCTCGCTAGTTCCACCTCTGGTTCAAGAATTTATCCGGAATTTTTACTCTTCAGAAATGCCTGGATGCACTTGTTAGATGATCACTTCAAGCACCTCTCTACAATGTCTACATCTGTATTCATAAATGTCAATCGATAATGTTTTATATTGAGTCAATCTTTATTTACCTTGTTTACTGCATTGCTCAGATTATTGTTCTTGCTGAACTGTAAAGAAGGTGCAATATAACAATGGGGAGGGAAATAGCTGCTTTCCTCCTGTTATTGAAATACCAGTCTCCACTTGTCCATGCTGGGCAGGGCTGGCATCAGGGGGGGTACAAGGAGTACAGCAGATGTATTAGGGGAGGGGGCCTTTGCAGCAAAGTAAAGGACGTAGCGGGTTATGTTATGAGGCACCAGTTGCTCCTGAGATGTGAGGACAGCGGTTCCCCTTTTAGGCAGCACATCCACTTCCACTGCCAGGATTATTATTATTATTATTATTATCGTTTATTTGTAAGGCGCCACATGGTTTCCGCAGCGCCGTACACAGTACAAACAGTAGACCATACAGGGCAAAACAGTACAGAACATTAAACATAAAATACCAATACTTCGTAAACTCCGGGCAGGCAAATACAGTAGAGACGGAGCGGAAGAACAGGTATGGAGACAGGAGGAAAGAGGGCCCTGCTCATACGAGCTTACATCCTAAGGGAGGGTGGACAGAATCAGGCACAGAAGGGAGCCAGTGAGGCAAAGGGGAGAACCGAAGAGATGAGAGGTTAAGTGGATGGTTGGTAGGTCTTAAGAAACAGGTAAGTTTTAAGTGCCCGTTTGAAGGAGCACAGGTTAGGTGAGAGACGGATGGAGTGAGGGAGGTTGTTCCAGTGAAGAGGGGCAGCGCGGGAGAAGTCTTGGATTCTAGAGTGGGAAGAGGTGATCAGAGTGGAGGAGAGTCGGCGATCATTGGCTGAGCGCAGGGAGCGTGCAGGAGTGTGAATGGAGAGGAGGTTAGAGATATAAGGGGCAGTAGACTGGGAGAGAGCCTTGTAAGTGGTGGTAAGGAGTTTTAAAAGGATTCTATAGGGGAAGGGGAGCCAGTGTAAGGCAAGACAGAGAGGGGAGGCAGAGGAGGAGCGGCGTGAGAGGAAGATAAGTCTCGCAGCCGCATTGAGTATAGAGCGGAGGGGGGCGAGGGGGGAGCAGGGGAGGCCAGTTAGGAGGAGGTTGCAGTAGTCGAGGCGGGAGATGATGAGAGCATGGATGATAGTTTTGGTGGCCTCTTGAGAGAGGAAGGGACGGATGCGGGCAATGTTACGGAGTTGGAAGCGACAGGCTTGGGCGAGGGATTGGATGTGGGGGGCAAAAGAGAGAGAGGAGTCAAGAGTGACTCCCAGGCAGCGGAGTTGGGTGACAGAGGAGATAGTGGAGTTGCTAACAACAATGGAGAGGTCATGGTGGGAAGGGAATCTGGGTGGGGGAAAGACAATGAGTTCAGTTTTGGAGATGTTAATTTTAAGAAAGCGTGAGGACATCCAGGAGGAGATGGCTGAGAGGCAGTCAGTTACACGAGAGAGGAGGGAGGAGGAAAGATTAGGAGAAGAGATGTATAGTTGAATATCATCAGCATATAGGTGATACTGAAGACCGAATGAGGAGATGAGAGCCCCAAGGGAGGAAGTATACAGTGAAAAGAGTAAAGGGCCAAGAACAGAGCCCTGAGGGACTCCTACAGGGAGAGGGGAGGGGGTGGAGGAAGAACCAGACGTGGGTACAGAGAAGGAGCGGTTAGCAAGATATGAGGTGAACCAGGCATGGACAGGACCAGAGAGGCCGAGAGAGAGAAGAGTTTGCAGCAGGAGGGGATGGTCCACAGTGTCGAAGGCCGCGGAGAGGTCAAGGAGGATAAGTATAGAGAAGTGACCCTTGGATTTGGCTGATAGGAGATCATTAGTGACTTTAGCCAGGGCTGTTTCGGTGGAGTGGAGGGGGCGGTAGGATATGGGGGCCCCATGGCTGCCGCCAATTGCTCCAGTCCCAGCCACCCAGGTACCTGGCTCCCGGTCAGAGATCCAGGCAAAGAGGCTCCTGCAGCATTGCTGACGTCATGTAATTAATAACTTCACAGCGCTGTCGAGAGGAGCCAAAAAGGAGCCAACAAGAAGACGCAGAGGAGTAAGAAAACTACTGTTGGGGTTAGATAGAACTGAGGATGGAGGGGGTGACTGAAGAGAATGGGGGAAGGCCATTGGGTAGATGAAAACTGTGGGTTAAATGAGAGAAGGAAGGAGGGGGATCCTGCTGTTACATTTGTACTGGGCCCCGCAATTTCTGGTGGCAGCCCTGATGCTGGGACTTGTTGTTCAACAGCAGTTGGAGATTCACAGGTTGCCCAAACCTGCAAAAAGATGCTGTTCACAAATGACGGGGAGAGGAGCTTAATAAGAACCCACCGTTGTACGGCTGCCTTAGGCACGTACAATATAGTGGACAAGCACTTGGGTAAATGAAGGCGTATTGAAAACAAGGACTTCCACACAGTGGGGACTAAAGGGTTCATTAGATTATGTATAGGGTCATGTATATAAATGCTAGATAGCCCTGTTTGCTTATAATTATGACTATTCTGGCTGCTTGGATAGTGGGGTGCTTGTTGGGATGCACAGAAGATACCGCAGCCTGCTCACGTTTCATGAGCAAAGGAAGGACAGCCTGGAACTTCTTCAGTAATAGGTCAGACATGGGCAAAAAGACAAACTCTAGGATATGATGGACATACATTAATTGACCTGTGATGTGAGCAGTTTAATAAAAAAAAGATGATCCAAAGAGAACTGCACAGAGCAGGGTAACAGTCATCACCCCTGGTAATGCACTTTTGCAAGCTGAGTGGAACACAGAGCACAGTGCCCTATACACTGCTCCCCCTAACCGGAGCTGCAGGAGCCACAAAATGAAAACTGTTTCCCCCCAAGGCCCCTTCCATTCCGTAATATAAAAACCAATCATGTTTATAGTTTACCAGTTTGAATCGACCGCTGAGATGGGTGTGAGCGGAAAGACCAATAGAAAGATGCTGTCTCCATGATTCCTGCTTCTTATTGGTCCACTTGGTCACTCCCCCCTCCAGGGCGTCACACGGGTCCCAGAGGGCGGTGTGATAGGGGATTTTGTCACTATAACCGTGAATGCTGCTTTAAGGGATGAGCATATAAATATCTGCTTATTATAGGGCAGAGTTTCTATGATAGTAGGTTTTATTATTGGTCTCACTCAGGGCCTGGTTATCCAATAGGCTGACTAGGCTGCAGTGCAAAGATTTTATTGGTGGGGGGGGAGGCAACATTTCTGGGGTGCAACAAAAAATATATATATAAGCCAGTAGTTGTTCTCCACAGTAAAAACAAAAATGTAAGGTTTTAATCTTGACGTATTTCCATGGTAAAGAATGAAGACAATGAGTCATCCTTGGGCAGGCATTGGGGATCAGCGAGTAGGAGAGATAAAGATGGCGACAGGCGCAGGCGTGACAGCCCCCCCCCCCCTCCACCTTCACCCTCAGTAGTGTTCGTTCATCCCTCCGTTCTGCTATTCCGTTCTGATTTTAAAGAAAATGAGTGACAAGAATTGCCATGACCCTTTTTAAAAACCAAGTGGAGCCAAGATTCAAAAGCACTGGAACATAAACATTGGTGGACGGTGACGGAAGCCGGATTTTAAATTAAAGATGAGTTCACTTTTACCTACTGTGTATTAGCCTGGTGTGGAAGCCGAGGGGGGGTGGGGGGGTGGGGGGCGCTATATATGTATTAGCCTAGGACGGCCTGAACCCTACATCAGGCCCTGATCTCACAATCTAGTGTAGGTCCATTGTTTGCTTTCTTTCACCCAGAATCCCTTTATCTTGTCCCAGAATCCTCCTGGTATAATAATCCAATCACAATCCAATGGCTTGAGCTGTGGCTTAATAGCAAGGGACATGTGTGACATCATTGGGGGGCTATTACAACATTGGGAATGAAGAAATAGCAGTTACCATTCCATAAGCTCGTGACCTCTATCACTTTTAATTTAAAGCGGCAATGTCAGGACCTCGCAGGTTAAGTGTTTAAACACTTAACCCGAGAGTGCTTTAAATTAAAAGTGATACAGGCCGCGATGACGTGAAAATCTACTGACGGACACCAGACTAGTCGGTATAACTTCCAGTCCCCATCCTGCTGCGATCGGAGATCTATAGCGTGGGTTTGGAGGTAAGTCTGCTTATATTACAATCGTTTTTTCCCACATTCGGAATTTAAGTGTAGTACTCCTCGGTGTCGTAATTTTCCGCACCGTTAAACAGTACCCAACCCATTATATACAGTGTCATGTGCTAGATACATTTGCACAGAGAACCTATTTCAGCTAAATATCTGTTTAACTACTTCATCTCCATAGCGCACGGCTGATACCGCGCACGACTTTCATCTGGATGCAGAATAATCCTTCAGTAGTTCTGTCATGTTACACAGATGGCCGTTTACCTCTCTCCCTGCCTGTAGGATAATGTCACTCCAGGGAATATTTGTAAATACGTCTCCAGCTGCAATTACAGCCCAGCACTGTCTGCCGACCATCGTTATATAATATATCACCCCTTAGTTCCAGCGCTCCAGCGCGCACCTGATTAACGTGCAACTCACAGGTCTTCACATGATCAAATTATAACAAATATGTTTCAGAAATTAAAGTAAAAGGTTCCGTAGACAAGTAGGATTGAGTTATTGCTGAAGAGTTCATTTGTATCTATTGTTTTCATAGGATTATCCACTAGCACTAGGTAATGTCACAAGTGATTAAAACGCAGGCTTTTAAGTGTGGACTTTAATTGCTGAAGCGCTGACAAATAGTAATTAATGGAGACTAGGAACTAGTGATTGTATTTTTGAGTTCTTATTCATTAGGACATTAGCGATTAGGTTTTGTCTTAAAAACTGGCATTTTTATAGCTGGTGTGACATCCCCATTAGGATTAAAAAGGGTGAAACTGGGTTTTTGGAGGTGATTAGGATGAAAGAATAATTATCAATCAGTGTTTTCAAATAGAAATTACAGAAGGGCCGTTGTAGCACAGGAGGTGGAATATGAGTTTAAACAAAACCTGTAACATTATAAATATTTTTTTTTATTTGTCATGTATTTGTCGAACGGTTGTCATGCATTTAAAGTTAGGGATGCACCAAATCCAGGATTTGGTTCAGATTTTAAAACAAAAAACAGAAGTGCCACATCATCATCATCTAATAATATAGCGCCACTAATTCCGCAGCGTTGTACAGAGAACTCATTCACATCAGTCCCTGCCCCATTGGGGCTTACAGTCTAAATTCCCTAACACACACACACACACACACACACAGACCGAGACTAAGGTTAATTCATTAGCAGCCAATTAACCTACCAGTATGTTTTTGGAGTGTTGGAGGAAACCGGAGCACTCGGAGGAAACCCACGCAAACACAAGGAGATCATACAAACTCCACACAGATAAGGCCATGGTTGGGAATCGAAATAATGACCCCAGTGCTGTGAGGCAGAAGTGCTAACCACTGAGCCACCGTGCTGCCCCACTTTACTGCTGACCTCTTGATAAAGTCTGAAAGGCGAAACGCGTCTAGGTTTTCCTTCTTTGTGGGGACTCTTGTCGCGGCCATGGGATGGTTTCTTCTCATCGGGACAACTGTGGGGTCATTCAGATAAGCTGTGGCTTTTATGTCTATAATGTATGGGCATTATTATTAAAGATTCTCTTTTTTATTTCTACTGGCAGTTCTTCTTTGTTTTATGCTTCATATTTAATATATTTCTGGTATGCCTATATTGATACAGAATGGTGTAGGTGTTTTAATATTAGGACCTACTACACTATATTATCCTTTGTCTGTGAGCTCTAGTTTGTCCTGAGACCCTCTGATGTGATGTGAGAAATTGAGAAGATAGATTCTCCTACAGAAACTGTATACATCAGATAAGCTTCTAATTATTTCATTATGGTACAAGGCTATATTGCAGTGTTGGCTAACCTGTGCCACTCCAGGTGTTTGTGAAACTACAAGTCCCAACATGCTTTGCCAATATATAGCAGCTTATTGCTGGGAGGGTATGCTGGGACTTGTAGTTTCACAACACCTGGATTGTCACAGGTTAGCCAACACTGTTTTTGGATCAGAACTAAGAAAAAAACATTTGTTTTGTTATATGAAATACATTATGTGTCACACTTCTGTTTTTTGTTTTACAAACCTAGGGGTATATATTCTAAACTGCGGGTTTGAAAAAGTGGAGATGTTGCCTATAGCAACCAATCAGATTCTAGTTATCATTTTGTAGAATGTACTAAATAAAATGATAACTAGAATATGATTGGTTGCTATAGGCAACATCTCCACTTTTTCAAATATGCAGTTTAGTAAATATACCCCTAGGTTTTTGCAATTGCAAATAAATACCACTTATTACTTGTCACCTGGTTGGTTATTTTGGACTAAATCACGTGTTATCACTTTAGCGCCTCTATTGCTTATTATTTTTACACTTCGGTTTTAATTTGTTAACAAAATTCAGGTTTGGAAAAACAACTGAATCCTGATTTCCCTGTGATTTTTGCATTCAAGATACAGGTCATATTTGTGAATGGGCGAAAAGCCCTTTTGCCGTGAAAAAAGAGGGCTTATGTTTGTTTTGCTGAACATATAAAATTAATTACTACCAGCAATGACAATTTTTTGTCTGGTGATCAGCTTGCCGGCAGTACGTTTCATCTGCAAATGCTTCCCCGTGTATGAACGATGACCGGCGCCATATCTGTACTGTTATCTCCATCTGAGAATGGCAATAACAGACCTAAAGCATTTATACTTTGAACTTTGCCAGAATATTGGGATCTGGGAGAATAGCCTACTCCTTGCGGAAGAACACCTCAACATTCTGGAGTCTCCCGGACATTCCGGGAGAGATTTAGTGAATTCACACCCATAGTTCACACAAGCCCCGCCTCTTTCAAGGTCTTTAAATCAGGACTGTCCTACTGAATTCTGAACAGTTGGGAGGCACGGCTACTGTGATGGGGAACATCCTCTCCATGCTGTCATCACATTAGGATCATTAATCATTCAGAGGCAGCTATTAGTACAGAATACTGAGAAGGACGAGGGATCAAGCTGGGAAGTGCATTGGAAACCATTTAAGGGAAAAAAAAATATATAGCTGTTGTAGTACCACTTTTGACCAACATGTGGCACTAGAAAACACATTTACTGCAGATAGTTTTGCAGACAGTTATGAAAACGGGTGAACAGGAAAAGATGCTATAACACTCAGCAACCAATCAGATGGCTGCCTTCATTTTCTAATCTACATTTTCTTAAATGTCTCGATTTTCTCTGCTTAACATTTATTAAGTGAAATACTTTGTATTCAGTTTATTTTTGATACCTCATCCCCTTTTCTGCTTTGTACAGATGGGGAGAGATAAAGTTCTAATTACCGAGCTGAGTCACCAAACTAGCGCCGTACCACCCGCCACTCCGATTTACGAGGACCCCTACGAGCGTTCTCTGAAGTACATGGAAAAACACAACATCCTGCAGATATTCCAGGTGAGAGGCACGCGTGTCCTGCAATAATGTAACCAGAATAATATATATATATATATATATATATATATATATATATATATATATATATCTGCATAGATGTTCCTCATATTCCTTGTACACAGAGCAGTGGTTTGTCTGTGGAGCATTACTGCCCCTTAGTGTTATTATTGTATATTGCAACCCTGCATTGTTCTTTTATATAAGGTACTCTGCATGCAAACAAGTAAAGTATAGATTTTATATAAGTTCTTTCCTGCTGCGGTTATTGGGTGTTTGTCTTAACTTACACACATAACTCTCCAAATGTTTCCATCACTTGCTGTGCAAAATGACAAACTCCCAGGATATAAAGGTGATTTAAAAGGGACGTTATCATGATCCAATATATAGAGCACGATTACAACAATGTTATATTAATGTGTTCCCCTCAGTGTTATGGACACGGAATCGCTGTGTGTGCAGATCTGTGCCTCTACAGGAGCAGCCAGGTCTTACTGTCTGATATCTCTTTCTTCAGTCACAGATGTGGGCGGGATCTAAACTATAGACACCACTATTGGTTAATTAGTTATAGTCCCTATTTTTTTGTAGCACAGTGAAAAGTGACAGAAGCAACAGTTAAAATAACAGCTTCAGCTTCAACAATAAAGCAGCAGACACGGAGGCTCTGTGCTTCTCCTTTATTATATTTTCATCCAGAATTTTGATATTTACTTTTCAGGAGATCACAGAAAATCTGGCGTATGAGAAACCAGCGGATCCCTTGGAGTTTATGCTTGAGAAGGTGAGTGATAGACCTATAATGCACTCACTTACATAGCACTCACACTGCGCGTACATAGCACTCGCGCTGCGCGTCCGTAGCACTCGCGCTGCGCGTACATAGCACTCGCGCTGCGCGTACACAGCACTCACGCTGCGCGTACACAGCACTCACGCTGCGCGTACATAGCACTTACTTACTGTAACGAGAACGCGGAGTAGAGGGAGCATTTTTCTTGAAGTTGCTGTAAGTAGCTGTTCTCACTCCGCTCAGAGCTGTTGGAAATCAGGTCTCATTATATACTTAAAAAAATCAGTCCCCATGCACTTCACTAGGAACACCTGCACTACACCTACCTTCCCCCTCTGCTATGCAACACTGGCTAGAGCATCAGTTCACTACACACATTGAGGCCCATCAAGTCTGACAGTACCGTGATGACTCACATTGTGGGTGTATAGTGATTTGATTACTGTTCTGAAGATTGTTGTTATATCCTCTCTTTGTGTGTGTGATTATGGCTTTATCGACAAACTTTACACCTCTTGGAGGGGATTGGGTGTTCTACATGAATGTCTTGTTTTCCATTGTTTTATAGGTCTGAAAACTATTACAGACCTCTTACTATAGCTGCTTGGATTATGTTTTCATTTGCAAACCTGTAGAACTGAGTTCCCTGCTTATATTATTATTAGAGGCTGGGCTTTTTGGTACTTGAACATTGAGTTCAAGTTCGGCTTATGCAACAATAGGAAATAGTAGACAGCAATATTGTTAGCATGTTTGATGTAGGCCCTCCTTGCCCATCCAAAGAAGAAGATCTTTGTTGTCCATCCAGAGAAGAAGATGCAGATCCTCGTTGTCCATCCAGAGAAGAAGATGCAGATCCTCGTGGTCCATCCAGAGAAGAAGATGCAGATCATCGTGGTCCATCCAGAGAAGAAGATGCAGATCCCCAATGTCCATCCAAAGAAGAAGATGTAGATCCTCGTTGTCCATCCAGAGAAGAAGATGCAGATCCTCAATGTCCATCCAGAGAAGGAGATGCAGATCCTCAATGTCCATCCAGAGAAAAAGATGCAGATCCTCAATGTCCATCCAGAGAAGAAGATGCAGATCCTCATTGACCATCCAGAGAAGAAGATGCAGATCCTCATTGACCATCCAGAGAAGAAGATGTAGATCCTCATTGCCCATCCAGAGAAGAAGATGCAGATCCTCGTTGTCCATCCAGAGAAGAAGATGCAGATCCTCATTGCCCATCCAGAGAAGAAGATGCAGATCCTCAATGTCCATCCAGAGAAGATAGTGCTGCACTCTATTGTCCTGAAAGAGAAAAGATTGTTCACTCAAAGAAATGGCAGCGCGGCTGCACAGTGGTTAGCATTGCTACCTCTCTGTGCTGGGGCCTTGGGTTCAATTCCAAGCTAGTCACTGAAAATTTGTATGTTCTCCGCATGTTTACATGAGTTTCCTCCAAGTGCTCCGATTTTCTTCCATGGTCCAAAAATATATGAGTATGTTAATTGGTTTCTAAGCATTTGAATCTGTCAGTCACGACAGCTGAGTTTGGCAAAATAAGACTTTGTTCATAAGATACTGCTCACATCCTGGTACTGGAGAACTTTGGAACTGAGTGTCTTAGTGAGGAGTTCAGGTGCTTCATTAGTGGGTATTTAATGTAATACTTAGGGGGGAGATGGCTTAAAACTATAGATCCCTTTGAGCCCCTAAAGAAAATGAAAACTGTATAGGTAATAGTGTCTGGATAAGGAAAAGTTTAAATGCTATGTGTACATACGCTCAGTGTCTGACTGGGGCATGAAGGGCCCACCGGGGGACTGCAACGCTAGGGACCCACCAGAGGGGGTGTGGCCAGCCATCATAGAGGTGAGACCAGACACTACAGGGGGGAGTGGTCAGCCCATGAACAGTCACCAAAAATCGGGATTGTCTTACTAGACCAGGCTTGGGTAACCTGTGGCACTCCCAATGTTGTGAAACTACAAGCCCCAGCATGCTTTGCCAATATATAGCAGCTTATTGCTGGAAGGGTATGCTGGGACTTGTAGTTTCACAACATCTGGAGTGCCACAGGTTAGTCAAGCCTGCACTAGACTCAGAGCATATGACAGACTGGCCATACTAGTTCTTGTCACTTTTACCACCTATGGCTGCTGGTTTCTTTAGTTGTGGCTTGTCTGGATCTTGGAATGTTGGGGTCCCTATTTGGAAAAAATAATGGGTACATTTAGAAACGCCAACCATCCCTGCTATTAAATCAACAGCACCCACATTTAATAATTAGGCCTCTCTCCAGCCTCAACATTAAAGTAATAGTGCTCACATTTGACAAATAGATCTATTTCCCTCCAACCGACCCCAACATTAAATTAATAGCATTCCCATGTAATAAATAAACCTATTCCCCTTCATCCAAACAGCCCCAGCAATAAATTAATAGCATTTACGTTTAATACATCCATTTCCCACGACCATTCCCTGCATTAAATAATTAATATTCACATTTAATAGATAGCCCTCCTCCCCACACTCAGCCCCACATTCAATTATAGATCCAAACCACCTCAGCATTAAATTAAAGGTCCAATCAACCCCTCCCTATAGTGTTCTCTGTGCAGCCCCCCCCTATAGTTTAGCATAGGCAGCCCCCCTCACTATAGTTTAGCATAGTTAGCCCCCCTATAGTTTAGTATAGATAGGCAGCCCCCCTATGCCACATAGTAGTGCCCCCCAAACAACGTTATGCCACACAGTAGTGCCCCACAACATTATGCCACACAGCAGTGCCCCCAAACAAAGTTATGCCACACAGTAGTGCCCCCAAACAACATTATGCCACACAGTAGTGCCCCCAAACAACATTATGCCACACAGTAGTGCCCCCAAACAATGTTGTGCCCCAATGTTATGCCACACAGTAATACCCAAAATTCACATATGCCATGCTATAGTGTCCCCAATTGATATTATGCCCACAGTAGTGCCCCCCAAATCGCATATTCCATATGCAATAGTGCCCCCAATTCATACACGCACATATATATATATGTATAATATATATATATATATATATATATATATATCTATCATCATCATCATCATCATTTATTTATATAGCGCCAACATATTCCGTTGCGCTTTACAATTGGGGACAAACATAGTAAACTAATAAACAATCTGGGTAAAACAGACAAAGAGGTGAGAAGGCCCTGCTCGCAAGCTTACAATCTATTGGACAATGGGAGTTTGACACATGAGGTTAAGTCTACATTTGCAGTCGGCCAAGCCAGACTGCAAAGGTAAAAGTGACTCATAAGCTAAATGATCCTGTCACACAACAATGGTGATCAAGGGGTAGTTGTATAACGGGTGGTAATAGGGTAATGTACTGAGGTTAAGAGGGTGGTTGACAAATATTATAAGCTTGTCTAAAGAGGTGGGTTTTCAGAGAATGCTTGAAAGCTTGTAGACTAGAGGAGAGTCTTATTGTGCGAGGGAGAGAATTCCATACAGTGGGTGCAGCCTGGAAAAAGTCCTGTAACCGGGAATGGGAGGATGTAATGAGTGTGGATGAGAGACACAGATCTTGTGCAGAACGGAGTTGCCGAGTTGGGAGATATTTTGAGACAAGAGAGGAGATGTATGTTGGTGCAGCTTTGTTGATGGCCTTGTAGGTTAGTAAGAGTATTTTATATTGGATTCGGTAGAAAACAGGCAGCCAGTGTAGAGACATACAGAGTGATTCAACAGAGGAATAACGATTTGCAAGGAAAATCAATCTTTCCGCAGTGTGCAAAATAGATTGTAGGGGTTTGAGTCTGTTTCGGGGAAGGCCAGTAAGGAGGGAATTGCAATAGTCAATGCGGTAGATGATAAGTGCATGAATTAAGGTTTTTGCAGTGTCTTGTGTGAGATATGTGCGAATTCTGGAAATGTTCATTAGATGTATGTAGCAGGATTTAGAAATAGAGTCAATGTGGGGAACAAAGGATTGGTGTGAGTCAAGGATTACACCTAGGCAGCGAGCTTGTGGGGTGGGATTTATGGTCATGTTATCAACAGAGATAGAAATGTCAGGTATGCTCTTGTTGGTGGGTGGGAATATTATTAACTCTGTTTTAGAAAGATTAAGTTTGAGTTGGCGAGAGGACATCCAAGATGATATGGCAGAAAGACAGTCAGTTACACGGGACAACACAGATGTCGAGAGATCAGGAGAGGATAGATACATTTATGTATCATCCGCATAGAGATGATACTGAAATCCAAAGGAACTTATTAGATTTCCAAGAGAAGCGGTATAGATAGAGAATAGCAGAGGACCTAGCACTGAGCCTTGTGGTACTCCAACTGATATAGGAAGTGGAGCAGAGGTGGCCCCAGAGAAGTTAACAGTGAAAGAGCGATTAGATAGGTAGGATGAGAACCAGGGTAGAACAGTGTCTTGAAGACCTAGGGATTGCAGTGTTTGTATGAGGAGAGAGTGGTCAACGGTGTCAAATGCAGCCGAGAGATCCAGGAGAATTAGGAGAGAGTAATGGCGTTTAGTTTTAGCAGTGATCAGATCATTGACAACGTAGTCAAAGCAGTCTCTGTGGAGTGTTTAGAACGAAAGCCAGACTGAAGAGGATCCAACAGGTTGTTTGCAGAAATGAAGCGTGTGCGACGAGTGTAGGCAAGTCTCTCTAGAAGCTTGGAGGGGCACGGCAGCTGAGAGATGGGACGGTAATTTGAGAGAGAGTTTGGATCGAAATCTTGTTTTTTTAGAATAGGAGTAATCACTGCATGCTTGTATAGTGACGGAAAGATGCCAGTAGAGAGCGAGAGATTACAGATTTTAGTTAGAGGTGAGATGAGCACAGGAGACAGGGATCTACCATTTTGCGAGGGAATAGGATCAAGAGGACAGGAGGTAGAGTAGGAGGATAAGAAGAGAGTAGAAATTTCCTCTTCATTTGTGGGGTCAAATGAAGAGAGTATGTCAGAGGTTGGTGGGAAGGAATTGAACCAATTGCTTGTCAAGAAAGAGGATACCAATTCTAGTCTGATCTTGTCAATCTTGTCCTTGAAATAGGAAGCAAGATCCTGGGCACTGATAGTGGACGGAGGGTTTGGGGTGGGAGGATCAGAGTACATGTTAGGTCCACTAGTACACCAATTTTGTGGACCATCTCGGAAACGAGAATATTTGCTGCCATTGTTACGCCATATAATCAGAAAAATAATAAGAAGTTTAACGCTAATTATATCTTCGAAACCAGACCATAATGTTATTTGCTGTATACTGTTTTTTTTTTTTAAACTCTGATATTCAGCTAAACTCCTGTTTATCTTTCTGATTAAAGGGCTTATTTTCATTTCAAAGCCTCTCTTCTCCTCGCTTTGCCGAAATCTTGGGTCTCGGCCATCTGCGAGCAATTGCACGCGCCAGAACTATTCTGAGTATCTCGTTGTGCTCCAGTAATGTTCAGTATCTATTACCAACAGTATATTTTTTAATGTAGCCGCGTTGTCTACAGATTACTTGTAATGTCCTCGTGGAAAAATATTGAGGTTGTCTCGCAGTAAAGACACTAACGAGCTTATTAAACATGCTGCTTTATGTCTAATCCCAGTAGCTACTTTGATATTTACTTTAGGGGTACAAGGTAATAACAGTACAACGGCAATAACCGTATTTTAATTATGGCTGACAAAAAAATCTCGTTCAGGCAGTCTAGAGATTAACTTGGAGAATTGACATCATTTTGTTGCTGCAAATCCCATCCGCGGAGACCGTTTGTAGAAAGGGCTTATTTTTGGGCATGCAATAATAATATTATCTCAGCGTTAGTCATTTATATTGACTTTTGTATCATTTAGTCATATTTCGCCAATAAACAGACATAAGATCCTTGATTACAGCATAGCGAGGCTGCCATTTAGGTCGGGCTGAGGGAATATCATGAAATAAATGCTAATACCTGGCTTTGTAGAGACTACTCAGTAACTGCCTCACAAGTGCAGAACGTAAACTTCATAGGGATATTGTGCTGCGTTACGGGATCATTTTAATTAACATTGGAAGCGCACAATATGTAAGTAATGTGTCAGATGTTAAATCTCATTAAGCCGCCGCGTGCTGTGTAACACCAGAGATATGAACAGAGGGAAGGTTTGTACGATAGAGAGACGATTACCGCTTTGCTTATACAGTAATAGGAACACTGGCAGCTTCCTTTGATACATTTTATATTATTTCCTTCTAATTTTATTGGTGGAATTTCAGTCTAGTTGTTGGCTTTACAACTAGAGGAAGGAACATGTTTATGTAGTTTTCATCTAGTTGACTGTAGGGTCATTTTCTTAGGTTGGACGTAACAGGCATCTGCCTGGGGCGGCTAGCTAGCCAGGGGCTGTGCAGATCGGTGTTTCTCTTGTACAAGTGTAAGGTCCATATCGTTACACAATGAGATGATTTGAGCTTTTTGTTATGTAGCCAGTATCATACCCTACATTGTAGCCACCAGGGCATAATAGTTCTCTGAATTATCTTATTGGGCACAGTCTCCGTGCTCCTTCATCTGGTGAAGCGTATGTTGCGAAATCACATTCGGAATCGGGCAGTTGGTACAGTGTTGTTGTGCGTGGCCAGAAAACCACAGCAGTGCCAGATAGTTATGCTATGGGGACCATCTGTAAGTTCCCAGGACTATCCTAGTGGTGGGCATCAAGCTGCCAGCAACCATAGATCCTTCACCCGAGGCCACTGGCTTCCCTATTGCCCCCCCTGCCTCATTACAGTACATGCCTCCAGTTAACGTGCCTTGTTCTTGACGGGATGCGGTGGGGTCCCAGACACAGATAGACTGTAAGCCTGGTGTGCAATGGTGATGTAACTGCATTACTCCAGGCGCTCCCAGCCTATCAGAGCCTGGGAGCCGCCGCATCGTGGAAGGATGGTGGTCACACTAGGGTGTCCGGACAAACGGAGGGGACTGTCCGGGCTCCCTCGTTTTTCCAAACCCCTTGAAACTGTACTGCCTGTACTCCCCTGATAGCGGCCCTGCTAATGACCACTAATTAGTCACTGATTGATAATTCATTACTGACGAAGGCTATTATGGAGATCATTTTGGAGCTTAAGGATAGTGTTTTGCCCTTTTGAATGTTAGAGGGCCACATGTGCGGCCCTTGTAGTGTATTGAGTTGCCCATCACTGATTTATACAGTGCATCCTTACTGGCATTGACAAAATACAAAGACACGGGGAGTTTGCAGGTACCGCCAAAGCACGGCCTGAATCCCCTCTTCCCTCCGCCTCGGTGGTGGTCCTGCTTAGTTGTAAGTAGACAATTCATTTTCTACAGGAAACTATCTGTATAGGAACGGTGGTAATGCCCATAAGCTGGTCCAACTTTTGCTTTTGTTGTCAGAACTGTATTAAAATCCGATTGGCTGCTATGGGCATTGTCATCTTTTCCATAAAGTTACCTATGAAACAGTTTTCCATAAGTTTCACCCATTATTTTCAGATATGAATATTACTTCTCAAATTTGTATCATTGTGTCACTAGTTGAACCAGCCATCTGTTGACGCAAAACTAAGAAATGTACCCTATGAACTGGGTTGATATTACCAGGGTGAGTCTTCCGACAACTCAAGAAGGTACAAGTCCTGTTGGTGAATATTTTTGAAAGGCCAGGACTCAGAGTCTGCTAAGTGGTGGAATCTCTGCAAAAGTCCATCACAATCAGAGCTTGAATTTGGAGGTTCTGAGACAATTGCTCATCTGCAATTATTCTCTGCTCATATGAATGAGGACAATTGTCCAATAAGCAATTGTACCACCTGCAGCTGCCCCGTAGTTTGTTGGCCACAGAAGTGCAACTTAGGATGAGGTGGAGCAGCTTGATCGAGCCACTCGATTTTACTATCCCAATTATCAAGAGCATCTTTGAAGGTAGCTACCAACTTGACCACAAAGAGTCGTCCTGTATAACCTATGAAATGTTTTATAGCTGACTCCGTTTGTTGAGAGTTTCTAATTGAATTCTTACTTTTATCTGGATATCGTCCAGTGTTACCAGTGATTTTGTGATTTATTAGCGAGAACGTGATTCGTGTTTCTTCAGTGCTCTCTGCTGCAAGTGTCAATGTTGGTATAGGGGAAGAAGCTGTCGTTGCTATCCCAGTTGTCTAGTAACCCACAGCCATCACTCGTGAACAAAACTAAGTGTTGTAAACTTCCACGTTCATAGACCTTTAAATAATGGGTTTTCAGGTCACCGCTCCTCTCATTGTTCCTTGTTTAGGGTTCTCATTCATTTCACCATCAGTGATAGAGCGACTCCAACATCCATTAAAGCAAATATCTATTGAATATCATTAGGTGTGAGTGCGATTATGGACACAAAATAAATCCGGAGAGGGCAATTTGTGTGTCCCTAACTTGTGGTAAACTACAGAACCCGCAAACTCCTCTCACAGAGGCACGTAGGATGCTGGGAGTTGTAGTACGCCTATATCTGTGACATACATATCTGTGAGGACTAAATATACACATTAACTTCTGACCTCTGATTTTGGAAGTTTGCAGACTCCGGTGCCGTCACTGTAACACAATCTAACAGACTGTCCTTATCTGCTCCTAGGTCCAGTCCATGATAGACAGCAAGAAGGAGCAGTGCTGAGCCCCACGGAGTCGGCTGTGGAAGACTTCACTCCATCTGTGGCCTTTACATCCAAGGATCGTGTAACATTACATTGTACTGGTGCTGATTCAGCTGTGTGTGTTTACTGGTGGTGTCAGGGCGTTTACTAGAGGACACGCTACTTATTACAGGAACACACTTGGGTATCTTCAGTGCAAATCTTGACGGCGGGTTTACTGATCTTCCAACATGATCCATTTCACAGACACAAAATGCTCTGCTCCCAAACTTCTCATTGATCATCCTATTGCAGTAACCTGAGGTAATTAAAGTGGACAAGTGACCTGCACAAAGTAGAGGCAGCCATTTTGTGAGCGGAATCGATATTCGGGAGTTTATAGAGTATGATGTCACTAGGAAACAGCACCTCATGAATATAAGTCAGGCCTCATGAATATTGGTCACTGCCTCAGTGATGTCACTGGCTGGCAGCAAATTGATTGGTCAGATAGTGGTACAGCCCACAAAATGTCTGCCTAATGTGTATGTAGGTGATCAGTCACCTTTCTCATCAATGAATGAAGTCTGCCGCGGTTACCACACAAGGAAAATAAAGTGTTAAAATCAGGAGAAGAGAATTTTGTGATGAGAAAATGGGTCATGTTTGAGGGTTCTGGTGATATTCGTAGGTATTTTAATTTTACTGTCCAGTACTGTACAGACATTTTCCATTTCAAGGATTCAAACAAACCATCCGTTCACCACCTATAGCTGTTACTGTCACTCATCATTATGACCATATACAAACGGGTGGCCTGACATAAATACTAGTATCTGTTGGTCCAGCCCTTAAAATGGCTGCCTGCACCGATATCCTCTATGATCAGTCTAGTGCACATCAGCCTAATGAACGCTAATTTTTGCTGTTTTGCCAAACTGGTGTCACCCTTGGTATATCTGTAAACCTCTAGTCACATGATCTCTCTCTCACCCCATTTGTCGAAATCTATAAAATTATATATAATTTTATGCCACACCCCTATCCACTCAAACCACACACCCAAATCGCTTGCCCATGCTTACAAATTGGAAAACTGGACTGCATACCTTGCAATAATCCCTATTTTGGCAGGGCTGCACCCCAGCATGGGCGGGGCCTATCAGAAAGTGGGCACAGGTTTGCTGGAATATAGGCAATGTTGAAGAGATTGGATATGGATATGGCAGATCATGGATGGGGTTGATTTTTGTCCCTGTTTTGCTTTTTTAAATGTTCAGAGGTATGATTGGAAACAGGCTTGTACAACCAGTAGCGTTCCACCAATTGTGGGACTACAAGTGTCAGCATTCCCCATCAACCAGAGGAAGTGAATATTTTGGCTGAAGTGCCCCCCCCCAGAATGGAGAGGTTGTCTATACAACACCTGCAGTGCTCCCTGTCCCTCTATAATCATGTATAATGCATGTTAATAGACAGACACTGATTTTCTCCTCACACCAGGTATCTGTGCTGATAGACTTCACACAGTGTGTTTAATCATGTAGTCATGTGTTGCTCTAATTGTCTTGTACATCAGCTTACTATGCAAACGAGCCTTCTGATTGTGCCGTCTCCGGATTGGCAGCTTATTAGCACATGGAAAGTAGGACATGACAAGCAGAGCGATCACAGCGGTATAATTACGCATCTGATTACTGTACAGGGCTGTTATTGTGTCACTTGTTTAGCTCAATGCAGAAAAATCCAATTATTCTTCAACGTCAATAATAAAAATGACTTACAATGCTTTTATACTGATATATTTGTTCAATAATTCAAGTTTAATTAAACTGAGATCTCTTGTTTGTATTGCTTATTTTTTTCTTTTGCAATCCCAGCGCTGTTGAAATTTACTTATACGAGGAGTAAGCTGTAAGAGGCGGACGTGGGAGTGGTGGGGAATTGCTGATTTTATAGTAAATGGAATAATGGAGTTCATTTAAAAGACACCAGTTGTCTTGATGTATTCTAGTATAAGTAACGCCAACCCATAGAACCTGGGTTTTGTTTTGAGTGTAAAATGCAGAAAAAAAATATATGAATCTATTTTCATTAAGCATTTTAATTCAGGTGCTTTTTCAATGTTGCAAATTACACGTCAGAATACACATTTCAGTGCCAACAGTCTAATGTCTTGCGTATTTATATAAGCCCTAAACCACAGCATTATACAGTATATGTGAGTTCAATTCCCGACCATGACCTTATCTGTGTGGAGTTTGTATGTTCTCCCCGTGTTTGCGTGGGTTTCCTCCGGGTGCTCCGGTTTCCTCCCACACTCCAAAAACATACTGGTAGGTTAATTGGCTGCTAACAAAATTGACCATAGTCGGTGTCTGTGTGTTAGGGAATTTAGACTGTAAGCCCCAATGGGGCAGGGACTGATGTGAGTGAATTCTCTGTACAGCGCTGCGGAATTAGCGGCGCTATATAAATAAATGGTGATGGTGATGATATATGTACACCTATTCCCACAACGCACTGCATCAGATTGTGTTACTATAGAACACACCTGGTTGTCACTATGTGAATAGGACAATACAGATGTGACTGCCTGTGCCGTGCATTGTGGCTGGAACTAAGGAAGCAGTATGTGGCTGCATTGTAGACTCTGCAGTGTTAATCCCATGGGGAGATTTCTCAGCAATGTCAGAGCTTCTGGACTGAGCATCTTGTTTACCCATTGTCCGAGCTGCCTGCTGTTTACTAAAGGTGGAACATATAACTGGAAAGCATCAGATGAGCCAGACACAATGTACATTATTATACATTATGATTATAGAGAGCTGAAAATAATTTCACATTTTGGATCAATTCGTTCAATAGTTAAGTTGGAAAATACTGATAAATCCTCAAAGCTGCAGTACTGCCCATCACCAGCAGGTGGACACGTAGAGCTCATCCTTCTTCCATTGCCTGTATATTGGACACAGTGACTTTCAGATTAAAGACTGAAATACATAGTATTCAATTACTATTTGTGTTTGACATTTAGGATCTGATTTATGTTCGGAAGTTATTTGTGTAGCTTATCTTGCGTGAAATTGCTCTGTGAATGCTCAGAAATGGACATTACGCCAGTTACATACAATACATGTCCACACACAAATGACATGGCAGGGGAGGGAAGGTGCAGACTGACAGTAAGTGGGTAACGACGCAGTTGTGGCCGATTCAAGTCCTGGGATTCCACTAAGTACGTCTGGTTTCAGACATATCATTTGCACCAGCTACAAGGTGGGTGTAAGCGCCGGCTGATAGTGATGACCAACACGGCATAGTATATGTTTTAAAAACTACACGTATGCATGCCGCTAGAGAGCACATGTGTATGAAAGTAAGATAGACCATAACAATGCATTGTATGTGCAGTAGGCATTTTTAATTACATATTTCTATAAATGATTATACTGTTTAGAGTGCTTTTATTTTATATTAGAATTTATTTTTTTATGCGTTCTGATGTGACCTAACATTGTACATACGTAAGTGCGTATCCTGCGGTCTGCTCGGCCTGTCTACATGCGGCAAGCACTGTGTACGTAGGGCAGTACAGTGGCTCAGTGGTTAGCACTTCTGCCTCACAGCACTGGGATCATGAGTTCAGTTCCCAACCATGGCCTTATCTGTGCGGAGTTTGTATGTTCTCCCCGTGTTTGCGTGGGTTTCCTCAGGGTGCTCCGGTTTCCTCCCACACTCCAAAAACATACGAGTAGGTCAATTGGCTGCTAACAAAATTGACCCTAGTCTCTCTGTCAGTCTCTCTGTCTGTGTACGTTAGGGAATTTAGACTGTAAGCTCCAATGGGGCAGGGACTGATGTGAGTGAGTTCTCTGTACAGCGCTGCGGAATTAGTGGCGCTATATAAATAGATGATTATGATGATGATTTGTACGCAGAGCGTACTTCCAAACAGATTAGTATCAAATCGCATCTTGAGATACAGGTGGATTTGAATACGGTCGGAACTACGCATAATTCTCTGCTCTTTTTTTGAAACGCTCCTTACGTGCAGGTTGCGCTTTGACTTGAATCAGGCCCTTATACTGTATGTTTATATGCATGTTACACAGATATACAGGGATGGGGTAGTGTCACGGGCACTAGGAGTCTTTACCCAGTATCACCCGCTGATGGTCTTATCAGAGCAGTAGAGTTGGTATATGATACTCTGATGGCAGGGTGATAATGGAACTGGAAACAGCAGATGGTTAGAGAATGCTCAGAAAGTCTATGACTAGCAGCACTGGTAAACAATAGGTAACTGAACACGAGGATCTGGATGGACAAGGACACGTGAGGGTAGTCAGTGGTCTGCGCACGGCAAGTTGTACCACTGCTATAGTGAGAAGAATGTCCAGGAGTAATAAGGAGGTGGAAGTCAGCGGTCTGCGTATAGCAAGTTGTACCGCTGTCTGTAGTGAAGGAATGGAATCCAGGTGAAGGTAACGGGGAAGTCAGTGGTCTGCGTGTAGCAAGTTGTACCACTGCTTATGTGAGAGGATATATGCAACTGGTGACACAGGGAAACAGGAATCAGTGGTCTGCCTCTAGCAAGTTGTACCACTGAATATATATGTGAGGAAGGACACGAGGAGATAAATGCTATGCAGAGTCGACACGGGTACACTGAACTTGATCCCACGTTGAACTGCACACAATAATAATAATGAATGAACAGCACTGCACAGATAAACAAAGTCACTAGAATAGTCCAGCAAAAGGAAACACAGTCAATAATAGCAATAGTCTCAGAGGATGGAAACTACGGAGGAGAACAACTCAGTCCAGATGGATATGCAATACACCAGCACAGTCAATGAGAAGTATGCATACCGTGGTTCAGATGAGCAGGCTGTTAGGGATAGCTGCAGGGATACCTGAGCGGCAGGGAACAGACGAGATGAGAAGTCCTTGCAGAATGGAAGCGGCAGGTAGGTGCAGCGCACTGTAGGTAGGCCAGCAAGGACGACAAATACTCAGGAAGCAGTAGTATATTGAATAGAACAGCAGGAGACCACGGGAGAGTTGAAGCGATGTAGCAGAGCTGGAAGCAGAGGAGCGTAGACTCGATGCTAACAGGCAAGTTGACACAAACGGACACACTGTAGAAGCAGTAGGCAGCGGGTCAGCTGACGGCAGGTAGAATGCAGACTGGAGCGCTGAGACGAGCAGGACTCTGTAGACACGCTGAAGTAGCTAACAGGGATCAGCTGGAACAGTAGCGATGTAACACAGGAGAGTTTGAAGTAATCTGTAACTGTAGATATACGGAGACAGCGGATAGGAATCAGCTGCTGGAGTCACGATGAAACACAGGAGAGTTTGCAGTAATCTGTAACTGTAGATACACGGAGGCAGCGGATAGGAATCAGCTGCTGAAGACACTAGGAACACGAGAAATAGAAGTGGTCTGGAAACCACAAACGGCAAACAGGAATCAGCATAAGCTGAACACACGAGCAGGCACTGGAACACCTTCAGAGACTCATGAGGAATGAGACTCCAAGATCAGGCAACGTGGTATTGACCACAGGTGCTTAATATAGGGAGTGTTGCCTGATCAGCCAATTAAGTTAAAGGAACAGAACTGAAGGTTAAAAGGGACTGCACATGCGCAGTACCTCATTATAATGGACGGACACGGTTCCTAGCTACCTTAGAAATAGCACTCACAGTCCGGTGAGTGACAGGTAGTTGAAATCACCGATCTAGACCACAAATATGGATTAAGCTGTTTAATATAGAAAGCTTGTATGTTCCATTAAAATTTCAAGTAATGGAGAGACACTTCAGTGGTGTTTCTCTGCAGTGCAATGTAATCTATACACTTAACTGCTATTATTAGTTTGTGTAATAGTCATATACAGAAAGGAGCGTTTTCATGAAAGGAAAAGATGAAGGCAAATTAGATTTATGCTAACCCTAATATATTCAATATGTGTTAGAGCATTAATAGCACTGGTTATAGGTTTAATAGGGAAACAGTCATAGAAAATGGACATTTCTTTGTGTTGTATTAAACCCAATGTTTGTTACTCAACTATAATGACAACAGGGGGACTGGTCCTGTTTTTGATTGTTCTCCGTACACTGTTACAAGTATGATTAAAAACCAGCCTTGTACAGAATTTCCATGAGCACCTCTACAGGATGTTGCATCGTCGGAGTGCTTTGGCGACTATTCCAGAGTTGTGGGTCCCCAGCTTGTTGCCCGACTGCGCTGAATAAGCCGATTGGCCAAACGTCACCACACGTCACTTACTATAGACTCATCACGAGGTCTGTGACAGTGCAAGTGAGACCTAATGGTCATAAGTACTCGAATATCAGAGCTCCAGCTTGTTGCCCCTCTTCTGTTTTACTAGTTAACGCTAGAGAGGGATTTGTTTTAAAATAAAAACATAACTCGAGTCCTGATTTAAGCTGTTTGTACTAGTGATTTGTGCAAATTATTTTCTAGAATAATAGAATATGTCTCATCCCTCAGAAATAAATGTACTGGTCTGTGATATATGCCTGTTATCAATAGATAATAATTCATTATTAGTGTTGTAATAATTCATATTGCAGCCACCATGCTCTGTAAAATAATATTGCTAAACATAAATTTACCACTTGGTGGCAGCAGGAAGACGTGTTATCCTACATCCTTATATATCAGCATTATCCTCTACTGTATGAATATGTAGTGCTGATTAGTTATCCAAAGCTACATTTCTTTGCACCAGGTCACAGTAACAGTACGGATGTCATACAATGGATAGGTGCAGAGAAAAGCGTGGACATCCCATATCCGCCCTGTTCGTTATCAGTTAAAGTACCCTGGGGTAGAGAATGACACCTCCTGATACCTTGTGCCGGTCTCTACTGAAGAGAAGAAAGGGTGTCAGGTCATCTTTGAATAAATAATATATATACTTTTTTGAGCGTGCGCAGAGCTATTGCACGCAAGATACAGCGCGCAAACAGGTGAACGTCCGACCATGCATCAGCCTTTGTGTACAGTCTCTTGTCTTTGCATCTGAGAACATGTTGCAAAATCAATCACTTGTTCACATTGGTATTTTTTGTAAAATAAACAACAATTTGCAGATTAGACAACCTGCATCATCCACCGTTCATCAGGCTTATCGGGAGATAAGACGTTCACTTGCCTCCAGAACAAAAACACATCGTGGCACGGTCACTCGTCACCTAGGTTCACTCCGCTTGCACTGGAGTATTTAGGTTTCTGGTCACTGTGTTCCCTAAATTCTGTCTTCAGAACTACCTCAGGCTGATCCTGCAGAGTAAGGCAGCTCGGAGTCCTTACATGCCGACATGGAATCCTCCCATGCTCTTTGTTACTATGCTCAGCGGCAGGTACCACCGTGCTTGTGGCTGACCAAGAGACTGGAGCCTTAATTAGCACTATTTATTGAACAGTAGCACCACACTGTCATCGTCATAATCAGTTATTTATATAGCGCCACTAATTTCACAGCCCTGTACAGAGAACTCACACTATGCACTTTTCCTGTATCTTCCCTTTGTGTATGGCACATTTTTGTTCTGGGGTTTATGAACGACCCTCTCCCCTATGCATCAGAGGCTCCCACCTTCTGGGAGGAGCTAAAGAACCAGTTCCCCATGGGGAGGTTTGGCCTACCTTTGGAAGAAAGAGGGCAACCGGAGCCTTGCGGTGAAGTGGTCTTTAAGACCCTTGCCCCCTAAGGGACCTTATTGCTCCAGGGATTGGGGACCTCAAGGGGCCTCCGTAGTTTCATCAAAGTGGGGTCTGCTCTACTGTATTAGCCTCTACCACCTCTGATGGGAGGCTATTCCACTGACCCACTAAGCTTGGTGTGAAGTAGTTTTTCCTCACATTTCCTCTGCACCTACTTCCCTCCAGTGTCAGTGCATGTCCTTGTGTTCTAATACTTCTCTTCCACCAGTGTCAGTACATGTCCTCGTGTTCTAATACTTCTCTTCCCCCCAGTGTCAGTACATGTCCTCGTGTTCTAATACTTCTCTTCCCTCCAGTGTCAGTGCATGTCCTCGTGTTCTAATACTTCTCTTCCCTCCAGTGTCAGTACATGTCCTCGTGTTCTAATACTTCTCTTCCCTCCAGTGTCAGTGCATGTCCTCGTGTTCTAATACTTCTCTTCCCTCCAGTGTCAGTGCATGTCCTCGTGTTCTAATACTTCTCTTCCCTCCAGTGTCAGTGCATGTCTTCGTGTTCTAATACTTCTCTTCCCTCCAGTGTCAGTGCATGTCCTCGTGTTCTAATACTTCTCTTCCCTCCAGTGTCAGTGCATGTCCTCGTGTTCTAATACTTCTCTTCCTCCCAGTGTCAGTGCCTGTCCTCGTGTTCTAATACTTCTCTTCCCTTCAGTGTCAGTGCATGTCCTCGTGTTCTAATACTTCTCTTCCCCCCAGTGTCAGTGCATGTCCTCGTGTTCTAATAATTCTCTTCCCTTCAGTGTCAGTGCATGTCCTCGTGTTCTAATACTTCTCTTCCCCCCAGTGTCAGTGCATGTCCTCGTGTTCTAATACTTCTCTTCCCTTCAGTGTCAGTGCATGTCCTCGTGTTCTAATACTTCTCTTCCCCCCAGTGTCAGTGCATGTCCTCGTGTTCTAATACTTCTCTTCCCTCCAGTGTCAGTGCATGTCCTCGTATTCTGATACTTCTCTTCCCCCCAGTGTCAGTGCATGTCCTCGTATTCTGATACTTCTCTTCCCCCCAGTGTCAGTACAAGTCCTCGTGTTCTAATACTTCTCTTCCCCCCAGTGTCAGTACATGTCCTCGTGTTCTAATACTTCTCTTCCTATGAAAAATGTTTCCCTCCTGCACCTTGTTATAACCCTTGATATATATGAAAGTTTCTATCATGTCCCCCCTTTCCCTTCTCTGCTACAAATATACATTTTAAGATCTTTTAGTCTTATCATTTCCATTGCGGAAATAATGACTTCTGACACTGCAAATATTTGACACACAGCATTATAATCCAGCCTAGCGTTAAGGACCAAGTGCGTTCATGCAACGTCAATGTTAGGTACAAATCATCGCTTTTAAGGAATTGTTATTTGACACTTCCTGAAGACCTGAAAAGTCAACAATACAATGCTTGTACAACTGGGCGTTGAAAAACAGAGTTGAAGTGAACATGAAATCTTGCACTTTGTCCTGACTTTAACAGAGCATTAGACACATATCCTCGAATCCTCCCCACAGACTTGTGTGCGATGTTTTAATCAGCGCTACCATAGAACTCTATTGTCTTGTACCGAGCGTTAACACTTTCAGAAGCTGTGTGTGTACAAGGCCAGTGACAGTATCAGTTGCCGAAAGTTGAGGTTGTAGAACTATTTTCTACTCATTTTCTTAACCCAAAAATATTCTTAACTCAAATTTCCTAATGACAGCAACCTTCTAAAAAACAGTATAAATTGTGCTATGGTACCACGTGATAATAAGCGCTACATTTATTGCATGATTGAATTAAACATGAACATTGTGTAATGGAATTGACTGAATCTTTTAACCTTCCTTACAAACAGCAAAATAGGTCACAGAGAATGTTCTCTGGGAATTGCAGACAAACAAAACATACAATTCATTAGTGAGACTTCAGTGCGTAGAATTTAATAGTCTATTATTGAATGAGTTATAATGAAGCAGGACAATTGCAGCTGGCTCTATAAATACTTTATTTGGTGTAATAAAATAAGAGCTTGTGAAATTGTCACCTAATTAGCTATGAATGGAAATTGTAGAACATATGATTCTCCTGGTTGGCGTTTGGTTTATGTCTTCTTTATCACATGTCTCTGCTGGCATCTATCTCTAAATCATTCCTGGACAATCTGTTGCTCTCCAGGTGTTGCGAAACTACAAGTCCCAGCATGCTTTGCAGGTTATAGTTGGAATGGTATGCTGGGACGTGTACTTTCACAATACCTGAAGAGTCACAGGGTGTCAAGACCTGGTCTAGATTAGACCTCCCTTTCTGCAGGGTCATCTTTGACATGGAACCATGCTTTCATCAGGAGCTGTTCCATGTCTGGAAATTAGGATGTGGGGAATGTTTCTTAGATGTGTGTAACGGGACTTGGATACAGATTGGATGGTGGGGGGGGGGAGGCAAAGGACAGCTTTGAGTAAAGGATGACACTGAGGCAGCGAGCTTGAGGTGTAGGGGTTGTGGTTGTGTTGTCAACAGCAATAGAGATATCAGGTGGGTAATATCTGTTGGCTGGTGGGAATATCATTAGCTCAGATATCCAAGAAGAAATGACAGAGAGACATTGAGTAAGGTGGACCAACACAGATGGTGAGAGATGTGGAGAGGATAGATAAATTTGGAAGTGATACTGAAACCCAATTGAGCTTGTAAGTTTTCCAAAAGGAGTGATATATATAGAGAAGAGGAGAGGATCTAGGACAGAGCCTTCTGGTGCTCCAAAAGGACAGAGGAAGCGGAGAAGAGGTGGATCCAGATAAACTCTGAAGGTTTTGTTTGGTTAGTAGCATAAGAACTAGAGATGCTCAGGGTCGGTTCCCTGAGAACCGAACACACCCGAACCTAGCAGATCTGAGTCGCAGCTCTGTACTTTTGCACACCCTCGGAGTTGAAAACGAGGCCAAACGCCATTGTTACGTGTCGAATCTAGCAAGTTTTGGATTCTATAAGTACCGCCCTCCACAGAGATCCAGCCCTATTTCACAGAGGGACACAGAAGGGGTAGCACAGTTCTTGGCAGTAGGTAGAGCAGTTGGGCATGTCATAGGTAGAATAGAAAGAGGAGGGGTAGCAGTGTTCTTCAAAGTCTCCAGAGACATTCAGGAGGGGGAATGTATTTTACTCAAGCACAGTGGAGAACACTTTCCGTGTTGTGCAAGGTGCTGAAACCGTTCAAAGTCACCTGTGAAGTGAGTTTAGACACTGATAGCTTGAGTCAAGTGATTCCCTTAATTAGACTTTTGGAAAAGCAGCTTGAGAAACTGAAGGAGGAGATGAAACAAAGCAATTACGCTAAGTATGTTGGACTGGTAGATCAAGTACTTTATTCGCTTCGCCAGGATCCAAGAATTATCAAAATCTCGGTTTAAGAGCTATGTCTTCTCTTTGTTTCCAACTGACTCAGATCTGAAGAGATGCAAGGAGCTCCTGGTGAGCAAGATGACAGCTCAAGTGTTACGTGACGGGACAGTGTTTTCCTCCTTCAGTTTCTCACTCAACTGCTGCTAGGACAAAAAAAAACTTAGCTTTCCCAAGAGACCCATTGATGATGCAGATGACTCAGCACAACATTTTGACATCTGGGGGTAAGTGAGATGTTGCCTATAGCAAACAATCAGATTCTAGCTTTCATTTCGTAGAATGTGCTAAATAAATTATAGCTAGAATCTGATTGGTTTTTCAAACCCGCTGGAAAACTCTCAGCTTGATACATTTACCCCCTGGTCTTGTCTACTGTAAAAGAATTGACCAGAATTAGTGACACCTCTGCTGTAACTCCACCTGATCCTACTATCAACATCCAAAAAATGGTGGAGGATTATTTTAAATTTTTTTGAACGGTATAAAGACAACAGTTTTATTAAGAAAGAACAACATTGCCTCCAGAAGTCATGTAAGCATGGATGTGTAAATAGACGTGTGTATATATTACCTTCCACTTTGCTGTTATTTCATCAAGTGTTTGTAATCTGCATTTTACATGAAAGGTACCTGACTATATTATAATTTTGTGGGAATTAGAGCGGATTCGAAGCTCAGTGATGAACTTGCTTTTTGCTGTGAATAACAATGGCTCTTTTTAGTGCATTGTCTGGCACCCTGGATTGGTCTGGGTCTGATAAAAGCACACATCCTGGGGGGTCAGCGCTCGTTGCCATGTATTAGCTGTACAATTTTCTCAGTTATCCAAGAAACAGGTAAAGCGATCAAATGAACCATAACTGGTTTCATGATCCATGGACAATTCCATCTTGCACCACTTTTCTTTACTGATACTGCAGTCTTTGTTTGAAAGTGTATGAAAATAATATTGTGACCTGTGAGGTGATCAAAATTGACTTTAAATTAGTGTTATTGAGGTTAATAATAATGTAGGGGGGCGGGGGGGAAAGGCAAAAATATGTGATTTTAGAAAAAAAAAAAAAAAAGATTGGGATCCAAAACCACAACACGCAAGGGCCGTTTTGCCAAAACCAAAACACGAAGTTAATCCAGATCCAAAACCAGAACACGGGGGTCAGTGAATATCTCTAATGAGAACTAGGATAAGACTGTGCTGAAGACCTAGGCAATAAGCTTTAGTAGGAGAAGTGAATTATCAACAGTGTCAAATGCAGCAGAGGGTTCTGGGAGAACTAGTAGTGGCCGTTAAATTTAGCAGTGACCTGCTCTTCATGGGCCGGATTCACTAAGGCTCGCATTCTAAGCGCACCGTGCGGTTGTTTAAAAATGCACGTAAATCAGCTCTGCAAACTCCCAAATTCAACAATGAACGGATCTGAAGATACGAGAGGTAATGAATACAGGTGTAGGTCTGTTCTCCTCTACCTCACAAGACACTGCAGGATACGTTAAATGCTTATTTGAATTATACATTCGCAAGAGAAAGGAACAGAAAATAAACTATTGAAATAATGTCACCAGTTAATAATAAAAGCTTTAATGATAGTTAAAAACAAATATATTTTTATATTTTTTCCTATTTAATACATTAGGATGTTCATAATGTCTACTGAACATAAAATACATTTATGCAGTTGCTCCTGATTACAAACACATGTTATAGCATGCATACGAGACTGTCATCACTACTGATCAGGACTTAGACTAGCCCTGTAGCTGGAGCAAGAGATACGTCAGAAAAACAAGTAACTTTGAGATGCCCAGAGCTGGATTCGGACGTGGCTGAGTGCGCTTGAGATTTGCACGTCCTTACTGTACATTGACTACGGGCGAACGCCCCTTCTCCGTCCCCTCCCAGAAATCGTATGCTGTAGTAAGAGTTCTTGCGTAAAGCCCACGATACGCATAAAACCGGCAGATAGGTGCCTTGATCAATCAAACCCAATAGGTTTTCCCATTTTCGAACACCTCAATACACATTGAGTTTGCAGAGGTGTCTCCGGGGATAGGACGGGCTCCTTCCAATACTCAGTGGGCTGCTGACATTACTTCCCCAGCAACGTTGCAGGCGCAGCGCAAGTGTCAGAAACTCTCCTATATTTCCAGTCTCTCAGCAACAGGCATTACAGCGGCTGTGATTACTCATCCTTTACCTAAACAGCAGAAGGATTTCACTTACAGCCGCTGCATCGGAATCTCCCCATGTACAGAGAAAGCAAAGGTTCTGGCTATATATAAGTGCCAGGACCCTAATAAATACAATGAATTCCGAGGGCCAGGGAAGGACCCTTCCCCCCACCAAAGTAGTATTATCAGGGAGGGAGAAGACTTTGTATAATTCATATTTGAAGTGGACATCCCCTTTAAAAGTTGCCCGAAGGTGAAATTCCTTCAGGCAACTTTTGCAGAACATGCCCCACATATGACAAATCCCACTACAGATGAATATAGTACAAAACATGAAGTGACACGTTCACGTATGAACCAGCAAATTAATCGGGTCACATTAAGAACCTTGACACTCAAGTGCTATTTCTATTATTTATTTAATTATTTATTTATTATTTTTTATTATATTTTATTTTTTTTTCATTGTAGTTTGTAATTCGTGCATTCGGACTCTTACGTGTAATATATTCCACAATGAACACGTCGGATACACATCTTATACTGTACTTAGTCTGTGTGTGGCTGATGTAAGTATATTTAAACTGAAATAATCCCTGCAAATCCTATTTAATAGCAGTGAGTCAGCGGTTTATTCAGTGTAAATCATTATACGGCATCAGGGTCAGTGTATACAGTGAGGATGGTGCCAATCACTGCAATCCGTTTACATCTTGCTCTTCTGTTTCACCATCATTGTTTATTCTCAGGAGGCTGCGTTACACCTCGCACTATCCCACAAAGCTCGGTTCTCAAGTGGTGACTTCATTATAGTGATAAGATGCTCAGCTTCCGTCAAATGTTATCGTTCATTGATTTAAATGGAAATAGAAGATTAAAATCCCTTTATTTAAATCTCTATGTAAGTGACGTGTTATCACACGTGTGAAAGTCATACTTACATCGCTCAGAGGATTACCTCTGCCTTTTACTAACATGTTTATATTCTTTGTATATACATAATCTATATGAGCCCAAAATACTTACGGTGCTGTCAGCTGGCGATCCGGCTCCCTCCCTGGTCTCCTCCTCCATCACGCTCCGCAATGGATGTCAGGCGGGCGTGATGACGTCACGCCCGACATGCACTGCGAGCGCGACGGAGGAGGAGACCAGGGAGGGAGCCGGATCGCCAGCTGACAGCACGGTAAGTATTTTCTTCTTTTCTTTTTCCAGGTTTTTTTTTTTTGGCTTCCTCCGACGGGCCCCCCTTTGCTGCAGGGCCCCCGGGCACCTGCCCATTGTGCCCTATGGGAAAGACGGCCCTGTGTGGGAGGATACCGGAGCACCCGGAGGAAACCCACGCAAACACGGGGAGAACATACAAACTCCACACAGATAAGGAGTCATGGGGTCATAAGTTCAATGAGTTCACTTCTGCCTTACAGCACTGGGGTCGTGAGTTCAATTCCCGACCAATTCCCATGGTCGGGAATTGAACGCACAGTGCTGTAAGGCAGAAGTGCTAACCACTTAGCCACCGTGCTGCCCAAGTGTTATGATAAGCAGTTTTTTTCCCCTGTCTGTTTAGCATTTATGTTCTAGAGGTGGATTACGTGCGTTTGCCTCTACATTAGTTGTACACGCTCGCCCTTTTCTCATAGAGGCCGTCGTAACAACTTTCATGTGGACGATACGGCACTGTATACAGCTAGAGCCTTCCACCCCCTTTGTGCCGCCCAACGCGACAGTCCTAATATCCTGGGCCGCTTTATGACATTGTGGGACCCCCAATCACCTCACACTTTACTACTTTTTTGAACCCTTCTGTGAGATCACAGAAGGGCAAATGTGGGGTCAAGGCGACGCGATTCGCTTCATTTTTATTTATTTATAATAAACAGCGGCTGGATTTGGGGGTGTGGCCTACACTCCCAGGAGTCATGGATGATTCTCCGAAATATTGGAATCTGACAGAAGTTTCAGGAGAGCGAGTATAAATCACCCCTACACTAGGATAATCCTGAGACTGTGTCCCAAATGTAGAAAGATCAAGTCGTCTAGTGATCAAGGGTCACAAATTAGTATTTCTGAGGGTTTGTTACATTTGTAGAGACTTGAAGGACTCAGGACAGTCTGGATTGTTGCATAACCTTATAGTTAAGCTTGGATTAGAGTTCGAACCTGGGGGGTAAATGTATCAAGCTGAGAGTTTCCCGGCGGGTTTTAAAAACCAATCAGATTCTAGCTATCATTTATTTAGTACATTCTACAAAATGATAGCTACAATCTGATTGGTTGCTATAGGCAACATCTCCACTTTTCAAACCCGCCAGAAAACTCTCAGCTTGATACATTTACCCCCAGGACTGTATTTAAACTTAACGTAGGTTATTATTATTTATATAAAATTTAGATATTTAAGTTTATAATTCCACTTGAAGGAGTAGAGCCTCCTCTTTGAAACAAGAGGGTCTCTGATCACCCCCATGAGCTAGAAGTAGGACTCATTGGCTTAGTTGTAAGGAGAATATTATAATGAAATAGACACCTTTATATATTTTATTTTATTTTATATATGTGTGAGGAAGTTACATACGCAATCAATTAAATATGTATTCTTTGGGGTGAAAAAAAACGTACTCACTTCGAGCCTGATCCAGAGTGTAATGCTAGCGGAAGTGTAATTTGCGTTTGAAAAAGTTGCACATAAGTTTGTGAATACCCCTACGATGAAAATGCGTCCGGGTCTGAATGTCCGGCAGATGCGTCTAACTGGCGCACATGTACAAAAACCTTTTATTTTATATGTTATGAACACAGAAGCATCATCTAAACCTGAAAAAAAAGCCTATCTAATACAGTAGGAACAACTTACCAACACGCGTACAGTATATATATATATATATATATATATATATATATATATATATATATATTTTATGTTTCCTTCAACACACTCAGAAAATCCTGGTCTATGGCCCAGCGACTACTAAAGTCTCAATAGGCGCCTGTCAATCATTTGAAAACCTCTAATTACAAGCAGTTCGCTAGTTCGAGTGTTCGTCAAAACCGCTTTTTTTGCAAAAAAGTGTCAGATCTGAGTAGCCGCAGTTGCGTATAGGTCACTATGCAAAAAAACTCGGCACCAAAGTGGCCCTTGAAACAATAAAAACATTTTGGTCTGAATTTATCTCCCATTAGCTTAGCGCTACCCAGTTACTTTGGGCCCTGCTCATTAAACAGAGACATGTCCTATCTCCGGTGAAAACAGCGGCGATAGAACTCACCGTATCTATCTATCTCCACTGGGACAGCTAGATAAAAGATACCAGCGCCTGACTCTTACCTGCCGAGTTAGGAAAAAATAATACAAAAATATATAATCATACAAAAACACACACTAAGTCCGCCTGTCTATAAAATCTTACAAATGTAATACTAAAAACACATGAATAACAACAGTATTAGTTAAACAAGCATAAAGAATGGAAGTCACTAATATTCCAGACAATTTACTTTCAGTCTACAGAGTTTAAGGGGGAACTCAATTAGCCTGAAGCATCTCTCGGGCATCCCGGAGGCGAAGATTTTGCCAGAAATCTCCGCTCATCTTTCCTCGCGCCCCATAGAGGTGCATGGAAAACCCAGTAAAGATTTTTACCGTAGCCAATTAAATCCCCTCCCCTAATTATTATAAAGCAGCTGATAATACTATATATCTCATTCTCTATATCTAATAAAAACTTTATATGGTTTTAATAATTACTTGGAAGAGGCAACACCCCTATAATTGAGATGAAAACTACAGCAACAATTTGGACCAATTCATTAATCCGATTTAGCTGCTATTTTGCATTTAGCTGGAATATGACACTTC
This sequence comes from Mixophyes fleayi, assembly GCF_038048845.1. Lineage (NCBI taxonomy): Eukaryota > Metazoa > Chordata > Amphibia > Anura > Limnodynastidae > Mixophyes > Mixophyes fleayi. Next base: position 368,064,407 of record NC_134403.1, on the reverse strand, counting down.
CAGTCCTCAGATGAGGCACAGATAATGGGTTTGCGATGTAAAACACAAAAAAGCAAACTCTCAAAAGTGGAGGTGTTGCCCATAGCAACCAATCAGATCGTAGCTGCCGTGTTCTAGAATGTAGTAGATAAATTATAGTTAGAATCTGATTGGTTGCTATGGGCAACACTTTTCATTTTTAGAAGGCTTGATAAATCTACCCCGTATTCACTTTAGTTCTGTGGCTTCTCAGAGCAGCACGTGCATTTATCAAAGTCTAGATTAAATTCCCACGAACTGGAGGGACGAAAGTAATAAAAAAAAGATTGTCACACAAAGTTCTTACGAATACTTCTGATTTACAAGGGAGACACCCTCGGTTTATGTGACAATTAATATATAGCTTTCCAGCCATCTCAACTCATTATAGTCAGTGCCGGGAGCCAAATTTCATCCTAAATGTTCCCGAAGTCTAGCAGAGTGTAACAATAACTGTCCCCAAATCAGGGAGCTGCTGGTGTCTTTATCCCCAATTGTGGACTTGGAAAATATAGAGCGATTTGTTTACCCAAAGCAATCAGATTCCTTACGTTCCTGGGCCGGAAGATAATTATTTATTACAACACTTAACAATCAGGATTCGAATGAAGACGAGATGTAGAGATGGCCACAAACATTCATTAATATTTACAATGTGGCACGTCCCCCACCACTTCCCATCTTAAAGGGGCTCTTGATGTGACTTTTAAAGCAACACATGGGAAGTTTCCTCATGGGATTAGTTACTCTGCTAAAAATTGTAATTCAAAATTTTGTAAAAACACCACAGATGTCAATAACGTGGACACAGTGGTACAAAGCGCGTAGTGTAAATGTCTTTTCTTTCCTCCACACTAAATAACCCCTCCTGTGTATGTGTGTCGCACTGTAACATAACCTAAAATAAAGACACTGACACTTATCTATGGCAAAATAAACAAAAAAACTATGGTCGCAGTTTATTAAGTAATTTAAAATATTTCTCTTTCTGGTGGCGGCGAGAGCAGGACAGTCACCGAATAACCAATCTTTAGACCAAAACAGTGGGAGACAAATCTTCTGACTACTGGGCCAAGACTAAATCTTTACTATTGGCCGGTGCTAAACTCTGGCATCAGCGTGATTGTTCCCCTTCTGGACTGACGGCCCACACAAAGCCGGTCAAGGGATCCTCCAGTCAAAAGGACCAGATGCAGCTCTTCCGGCTCTCTCGCCGGCCCTTCTGGTAGGCAATGGGACGCTATTGAAAGCTCCGGCGACGACGGCACTAATCATAGGAGCAGCTTCCGTAGTTAAGGCAGCCTCTGGCGCCATATTTGTTGTGACCACTCCTCCTGGATCATCCTAGTGCACTTTTACTGTCCGCACGTTAACGTCCTGGCCTGACGGATCACCCCCTACTCTCCGTTACCTCGCTGGTGGCTCAGTTGGAGGACCGCCACCTGCTCGTCTCCCTCAGCGAAACACATACTACCGTGCGGAGCTCCCTAGAGAAGACCAGAGGCTCGTTGGACTCCGCACCTCCCTCTAGAGCCGTGCCAACACCAGCAGGTATACTTCAGTGTCGATCCCGTGACCGTCCTATTTCACAAAACCACTGCTTTATTATACCTAATTGTTGACTAATTCCGAATATGTTTAATTAGACAACTCCTGAGGATTTATGATGAAGTAACCGGTTTGTGAAGTAGGACAAATAAAAATACCAGTTAGTGATAATATATAAACATTAAGGACATATTAATGGAAATATGTGGAAGACTCACGAATCTTAGTATAATTTCCAGGAACATTTTGCTGCCGGGCAGGTAGAGAAGTACCTACCTCAGTGTTACTCACAATTGTGTCCAGTGTATTACACTAGTAATGATATTTCTTATAAATCCCCCTTCATCCGTCTTACACTAGAGTTAGAAACAGCGTATGGGAGGACGGGAGACTCAAATTACTAACACTGTAAATGTAACAAAGGTCATTTAACGGTACATTGCTGCTAATTTTGGACCAATTTTTGTATTTCACTCACTTTTTTATTTTTAAATCTATCAAATCAGAATTGATATTGAAGTGTCTTTCTTTTGATGCCCAAATCAAGTAAATGTCTTATTAATAAATGACCATTATTTAGGTTAAAAAAATAAATCACTTTCTAAATCTTTTCCTTAGCTATTGTCACTATATGGAGGAATTTAACTGACCGCGTTACTCATGAGAGTAATGCGGTCGCCCATTATTAGCGTTAATACAGTAATAGTAATGAATTCAACCCACAAAATGTGTTATTTTATTCTGGGATTGGTAACGTGTACAGAGATACTAAGGGGTATATTTACTAAACTGCGAAATGTTGCCTATAGCAACCAATCAGATTCTAGCTGTCATTTTTGTTGAATGTACTAAATAAACAGTAACTAGAAGCAGATTGGTTGCTATAGGTAACATTTCCACTTTTTCAAACCCCCAGTTTAGTAAATATACCCCTAAGTGTGTATTAATATATTAGACATTTGGTTTATGTTTTGGGTCACACTACAATGAATGTTAACATAATGATATGAAAACTATGGGGGTCATTTACTAATAGCAGAGGGGCCGAGGTGCGATACAAAGTCCTCTTTGTTGGATTGAGGTTTTCACCAATGGGCAAAGGTTTGTGGAACACGATTGAGGTATTTGCGGAATCCCGCATCAGCTGATGGGGAGCAAGGGCGTTACTTGCTAAGTACGGATTAGGCGCAATGTTGGTTCAGGTTTTTGGAGCAGATCAAAAGCAAGACATCATCATCATCATCATCATTTATTTATATAGCGCCAACATATTCCGTAGCGCTTTACAATTGGGGACAAACGTAATAAACTAATAAACAAACTGGGTAAAACAGACAAAGAGGTGAGAAGGCCCTGCTCGCAAGCTTACAATCTATGGGACAATGGGAGATTGACACATGAGGTTAAGTATACATTTTGCATCTTGGCCCAGCCAGACTGCAAAGGTAGGGTGACTCATAAGCTAAATGATCCTGTCACACAACAATGTTGGTCCGGGGGTAGTTGTCTTGTGTGAAATTGTGTAACAGGCATCATTTTGCAGAGCAAAAAAAATGGGAGAGGGCACAGAGATAGGCGTGCGAAAAGCCACAAGGCTTTTTTTTCTCAAAAAAAGCTAAAAACTTGACTTTTGCACATTTTCTGCCTTCCAGTTGCACTTCTGCTTTCCTGAGGCTAAACCGAGCATTGTTTTAGGAGAAAAACAGAAAGGTGTAATTTACTTAAAAAAAAAGGGGAGGGCGCAGGCGCGGGCTGGCAAATTTCAGCCCGGGGGCACACAGGCGGCCGCATCACATGACACGATGACATTGATGACGCGGCCGCATCGCCAGTCATGTGATGTGGTCGGCGGTAATATTGCATCCACGGGGGGGGGGGGCGGCCGGCCCAAACAGCAGATAGACTGAGCGGCCCGAGGGGGGCGATGACCCCCTGCCCCCCGGCCAAGCCCACCCCTGGGAGGGGGGTGTTGTAAAGGACTAGAAGATCCCGCTTTTAATGGGGCATTTTGACATGTCTTCAGATATATCCACTTACCCACAAATCATAGGTGAAGTTTGCATAACTAAGCCCTGCCCCAGTTCTGCCAATAAATAGTAATATTTGGTTATAGCTCCTCCCACTGCTCTAAGCCTCTTACGACCCACAAATCGGAATGTCAGCAGTAGGGGAAATGAAAGGGGGGGGCCTGGGCCCTGGCACACACTGCTTACTACAGTACTAATACATCCACTGCTGTGGAATTCTGGGAACTGTAGTCTTGTTGGTACCTCGAGATGACTTTCAATGCTAGACTAGACTGTGGTTACAGAATACAACTCCCAAAATGCAATGGGCCAAGAACTTTTAACCAATCTGAAATGTTTGGAGATGTTGTCGGGTCATTGACTTGCTGTTTGCGCTACAGTGTCAGATACCCATAATAAAAAAAAAAATCAACACACCTCTCCTCCACTGATTGGGACAAACTAGATTATGGGCAGGACAGTCCACCAAAATCAGGACTGTCCCGCTGGAATCGGGATGGTTGAGATGTATGCTTAAATCGGCACACAAAGGAAATTTGTATTTTGCATCCTGTGTGCTTCCTAATTAAAGTTCACAGTGTCCATATATGTATAGATTAACTGTTTTGAAAGATTGAGTTTGTGTTGGAGAGAAGACATCCAAGATGAAAGACAGTCAGTAACGCGAGACAACACAGATGTCGAGAGATCAGAAGAGGATAGATAGATTTGTGTATCATCCGCATAGAGATGATACTGAAATCCAAAAGGAACTTATTAGTTTTCCAAGAGAAGTGGTGTAGATAGAGAATAGCAGAGGACCTAGGACTGAGCCTTGTGGTCTCCAACTGATAAAGGAAGCGGAGCAGAGGTGGATCCAGAGAAATGAACACTGAAAGAGCGATTAGATAGGTAGGATGAGAACCAGGATAGGACAGTGCCTGCAAGACCTAGGGATTGTAGCGTTTGTATGAGGAGAGAGTGGTCAACAGTGTCAAATGCAGCAGAGAGATCCAGGATAATTAGAAGAGAGTAATGGCTTTTACTTTTTGCTGTGATCAGATCATTGAAAACCTTGGTCAGCGCAGTCTCTGTGGAGTGTTGAGAGCGAAAGCCTGACTGAAGAGGGTCCAATAGGTTGTTTGCAGTAAGAAAGCATGTGAGGCGAGTGTAGGCAATTCTCTCGAGAAGCTTGGAGGGGCACGGGAGCTGAGAGATGGGGCGGTAATTTGAGAGAGAGTTTGGGTCACAATTTAGTTTTTTTTAGAATGGGAGTAATCACTACGTGCTTTTGTAATGAAGGGAAGTTACCAGTAGAAAGAGAGAGATTATAGATTTTAGTTATAGGTGGAATGAGCACAGAAGACAGGGATCTATCGATTTGTGAGGGAATGGGATCAAGAGGACAGGAGGTAGAGTAGGAAGATGAGAAGAGAGTAGAAACTTCATCTTCTTTTGTGGGATCAAATGTAGAGAGGATGTCAGAGGGTGCTACAAAGGAATTGAGCCGATTGCTTCTCAAAGGGAGATGATACCATTTCTAGTCTGATCTCATCAATCTTGTCCTTGAAGTAGGAAGCAAGATCCTGGGCACTGATAGTAGTGGGAAGGTTTGGGGTGGAAGTATTCAGAAGAGATTTAAATAGGTTAATAAGGCGTTTGGGGTTAGAAGCCTGAGCAGAGATGAGAGATTGAATGTATGTTTGTTTTGCATTGTCCAGAGCATTTCGATAGGAGTGGTAGATAGCAGTATATGTGTGGATATCAATAGAGGTACGAGATTTACGCCAACGACATTCTGCTTTATGAGAAAAGTTTTTGAAGAGTTCATGTTACTTTAGTGTGCCACGGCTGACATCGAAGTCGACTTGGAGTATGAAGAGTCGCTGGAGCCACTTGATCAAGGGCTGTTAGAGTTTGGTGAAAATTAGGTACTGCTATATCATGGGAGGGGAATGTAAAGATTGGACAGAGAAGGTGTTGGAGAGAGGTGGAAAACTGTTGAAGATTAGTAGAATTAAGATTTCTACGGGTATGAGGAGGCTTGGTGGAGTTTGACAGCAGAGTTGGGGGAGAGCTTGTAGCAAATAAGGTGATGATCTGAGAAAGGCGTGTTACGGAAATCAGAAACTGAGCATAGTCTAGAGAAAACAAGATCAAGGAAATGGCCATCCCGAGGAGAAGAGGATTCAACTCACTGGGAGAGGCCGAGGGAGGAGGTTAGAGAGAGTAGTTTGGAAGCAGAATTGGAACGTGGATTAGCAATAGGGATGTTGAAATCACCCACGATACGTCTCACTAAAGTATATTCTTTACCAAATAAATTGTGCTACAAAGTTTAAAGAGATATTTGTGAAGTCTCTCCGTCCAACGTCTCAGTTATTGTAGCTGCAGAAACACACTTATAGTTACAGAAAGACCCTAAATTCCAAGGGGGAAGGGGTCATATTTAGCTCTGCTAGAACCTAATTTGGACACACAAGTTTAATCCCTTATGACACTTCCATTGCTGGTATGTATTTGCATGTAACGCTCTGAATAATAACATAATTAATTTCAGGGTTTTTGCAAAATCCAGTATAAAAACTAAGATATAGAAATACTTGTAGGAGAAAACTGACTATTGTCAAAATGCCTCTTTCCTTGCAAGTTACAAAACTTGATTTTTAAATTAACATTTTTCATATTTAAAAAAATTGAAACTCACTGCTATACATACGATTTCAGCGTCTAACCGGTTAAAATGAGTTACAGCCGCGATCCCTGGGTTTGTTTTTCCAGTTATTGCCATACACACACTGAAAAGTTATATCAAATAAAAAATAATTATGACGATTAGTTTTATAGGTATAATCAAATATGGAAAGAAATTATACCGTTGGATGAAGCAATTTGCATTTTTATAGAATAATTTTTGGCAGTCGACAAACTTGAATTTGTACATAACACAGAGATCCGTCACCAGCGCTCTGAACATTCGTTCCATGATCCTAAACGTCTGGTATTGTCACGTACCTACTGTACACTGACCGCACCTAATGTTAAATGACCTCAACTACTGAGCTGACCCCCTGAATTGACCGACCTGGTGAAAATGTTATACGTGCTGCTGAAAATCTCACGTTCACTGTTATACGAATCCCCTTATGTATAACTCAATCAATGCTTCCTGGCCATTTGTACATTTTTGACAGTGACATAAGAGTCAGCGGTCTTTAAAAGGCCGCTAAACTTCAAGTACAAATTGACCCAAAAATGAAGAGGCGTCTGGTAAAACTCACAAATGTGCAGCTTATATTCCCCATACTATGGTAGGAGTTAGTGGTTTTCCAAATAAATATAATTATTATCCAGTACTTTAACCCGAGCAACGTGTATTTCGGTCCTCACTTTTCCAAATAAAAAAAGGGGACAGAATTAATTCCGGATATAAAAGGTTTCTATAATCTTTTGATCATGCCAGTTATTAAAATATTGTGTATCATCATCATCATCATTTATTTATATAGCGCCACTAATTCCGCAGCGACCCCAGTGCTGTGAGGCAGACATGCTAACCACTGAGCCACTGTGCTGCCCGTTATTTTATGTCCTGAATTATATTGTTAATATGTCCATTGAAGACCTATCTTTTCCTGCCTGTTTAATACATGGTAATGGGGTGGCAATGCCGAGTTCCCCCTTTATTGCGCAATCACATTTAGCGCATTGTAGTGTATCAGGTAGGTAGGAGAGCTGTATGGAAACATTGGTCTGCAGACCCGTAAAATCATTTGCTACCATTGAGGCTGGGAGCAGGAAAAGCCTAGAGAGTATACAGGCCTTTCGGATGACATCATCAATGGGCATCGAGCAATATAGGAAACACTGTTTCCCTGCGAGAGAGGTGGTTGGAACAACCAGATCTGGGACAATTTGATTCTAAACATGTGTTGAAATGAACGCAGCAGAAACGAAGGGGCCCCGCAGGATGGACGTCAGTGTACACCATCCCTTAGTCTACTGAGCTATAACCTCAGTTTCTGTGTTGTTGTTTTTTTTACCAGAATGTAGCAACATTGTTTAAACTTAATATTTAATGAAATAAGAAATAATTACTATTGTAGTGAATAGGGACGTGGAAGCCGAGAGCTCTGTCACTTTCAGGTCAATTGTCCAGAACACAAGCAAAATATATACAAAAGAAAATAAATAAAAACAATCATCCATTAACTTGCAACAAGAAGGTAGCGGAAAAATAGACCAATAATTAGTAAATCACCTTATTATTGATTGGGGAATTTGAATTGTAAAAGCGTGATCGCTATTGCTAGTTTTGTGCTAGACGATTATAACTTTTCTGTATGTAATAGCTACATATCTAATATGTAGTTTGATCACCACTAACAGACGTTAGGATTTGTCCACTGAGACATTGAGAGTCTTTAAAGCATCTTCTGTACTTTAAAAATTTGCTTAAAGATTTGCTCTATTACCTAATAAAAAATGCTTAGAAATGATATAGCTTATTTTTCTTTTGTTATAAAACACATGGTCCCGACATGGCTGCCCTCGCCCAATCAGACACGCCCTACCCAGCATTAAGAGAGTCACTCATTCAGTGTTTTAGGCACCCCCTAACCTCTGGCACCTAGAAAACCTTTTAAAAAGGAAAATTGGGGCGATCATATGATGCTAGATCAGTTTCATTTCTATATGAAACATGGATGAAGAAACAACGGAGATCTCTGTGATACAGAGAGATATTTAGATACGTGCAAGAAGACCTCGGAATGGGCAGTCGGAGTTATATCGGTCACGTGGCAAAACGAATTCATGTCTAAAATAGGACAGCGTTTATCTTTTACAAGTAACTGGGAAGGTGCAGAAACTGCCTGGAAAAATGCAATAAAATATTACTTTGTTGGTTACATGTGATGCAAGCATGTAATACATAAAACTGTGTGCCAAAAATACAGGGCTACATAACGTGACTCATGTCATGGGAGAATTCCTAATATTACTCCTCATCAAGAAAGTATGAAGTGTGCAGCAATATTTACAGAATACCTAGAACATTAGGATGCAACAATAAAAATAATAATAATAATAATAATAATAATAATAATAATAATAATAATAAATAATAATATTGATAACATTATTTATCTACTGACTTTTCCACATCTATTTATGTAGCATGTACAATCATTAAAGGACTGGATTATAGGAGCTGTATAAACACATGAGTGGGGCCATGTATCCTTTGTAACACTCAAGAGACCAATGTACAGCACAAGAAAATCTTATCAGGTTTTTTTCTAGAGAAGAGTCAGACGAAAAATAAAATAAATAAAAGAAAATGTTCTTAATAATTTTGGATGATTGGTGCGAGGGTTGAGGCATCCTGGATGCCATGTTCTTTCTACAGCCTGTAAAGTACATGGACTAGGCTTGCATCCATGAGTCTTCAGAGAGCTTAGTTCAGTTATTGACTGATAGTGCTCTGCTGGATTCAGTGTCGGACTGGGGCATGAAGGGCCCACCGGGGAATGTAGTGATAGGGGCCCACTACATTGGGGTGTGGTCAACTGTAAGAGTGGGTGTGGCCAGTCAAGGGGGTGTGGTCAGCCCATGGAGGGCAACTCACAACGTAAAGAACAAGGACACCTGGTAAATATATATATATATTCATAATAAGGTGCCATTTAGATGGGGTCTGCAGTATGTGTATTGATTCCATTCCCCCATTTCCCTCAGGGCTTCTCTGCTCCTTTCTGGTGAAAAAAAAAATGACAGGCTGGCTGGCTTGGGATGGCACTCACCTACCTGTGTGGAAAACTCCAGCATCCTGCTCCTCTGGGCGGCCGTGATACCAGGAAGATGGCACACTCCTCCCCTGCTGAAGTGAAAAACACACTACTGCACAGATGCAGAGAGCTCAGACATGGCTCTCTACACCTGCGCGGTAGTGAGTTTGTGACGGAAATGGCCCCGCCGCCCAGAGCTGGATTAAGGCTTTGGGAGGGGGCCCCTGATAATCTAAAATTAAGAGCGTCTTCATTGGGTATAATGCTGTAAACATTGACACATCCTGCATTACGACACCTGTAGCCCGCTAGTACGACATTTACAGCTCTCCCAGAGGGCTCACCTAGCTTGTCTGCACAAGAAAAGTCATTACTTCCACAAACTAAAATACTTTACATTAAAACAATCATCAAAACCCCACATTAAAATGGGCATTGACACCACACATTAAAACCAGCAATGATACCGCACATTAAAAATACAACTGATACCGCACACTAAAACTAGCAATGATACTGCACACTAAAACTAGCAATGATACCGCACATTAAAACTAACATAAAAAAAATAAACATTGATAACATAACACCAATTTTGACTATATATGTCTGTATGTGTGTAGCTATGTTTGTATACCCTTATATAATGCAGCGACTATGTTAGAGGATCCTCTATTTTATTAATCAATAGTAAAGCAATTGTTGAAGCCTGCCACTTATATTAAATCTTTTAATTAGATTACACACACACTTTATATATATATATATATATATATATATATATATATATATATATATATATATATGTATGTATATATATATATATATATATATATACATACACTAAATTCTCATTCAAGCTTTAATATAAGTGGCTGGCTTATGTCATTACTTTACTAATGAAACATTAATATCAATGTTCAGTGTATATTTATTGAGATATAGCTGATAACAAAAATAAACATGTATATACATATTTAAGAAGACCCTTCATATCATGATTATTACTTGACTGCTTGATTAAATATGTCAAATGTAGCCACCTATAGCAGCAAGAAAATATATATATTCTCACTGCTATAGGTAACATATTTAATCAAGCAATAAACATGCTATGCTGTGAAGGGCCTTCTTGATATTTATTTATATGTGATTGATTTGTTTTTAACTGTATAAATATGTGTCCAGTGAAACTGACACTCACCTGCTCACTTGTTGTTGCTTCCTGAATCTGCTTCTGCTGCACATGCGCAGAAGCTCCAATTCAGACATTTTTGACAGTAGTACAGCAGCACCGCAGCTGCTGTACAACTGAGGAGATCATCTGATGCGGGCAGCGGGGGGAGCCTCGGAGAGAGGGGGGCCCAAAGCACATGCCCCCTATGCCCCCCACGATGATAGCTGACCTCCGGTAAGCTCCGCCCCAACAGCGGAGGGGGCGGGGCTTAATCGCGCCCTGGCCTACCGGTGTATAGCCCGGCTGGCCGGCAGGCCAGTCCGAGGCTGGCTGGATTGGTGAAAAGCAATATTCCACATGGGATTAATTTCTTTTGGGGTTATCCCATAATAGGACTTACATGGCACAGAATATCTATATTAGCATAAATATTCTTACTTTAACTTTTTACTTTTCTGTGCATAAACATGTCTAAGCCCATATTGGTCGTGGTCATAGTCCATCTCATCACGTGGGGCCTCACTCATCAAGGCACGTATCTGACAATTTGGTGCGTATCATACACAAAATCACATGCCTAGAACCTGGCCATACGCCAGTAAACACAGCCCTCTCCGATTCATCTTCGTACGTAAAGCACACTTACTACAGCCTATGATTTCATGGGAGAAGGGGTAGGGGACTCGGCGTTTGGGTGTAGTCAATGTACAATAAGGACATACCAAACTGGAGCACACACAGCCACGTCTGAATCAAGCTTTGGGCATCTTAAAGTTACTTGTTTTACATATAAACATAGAATTTGATGGCAGATAAGAACTACTTGTCTCATCTAGTCGGCCCATATTTTAACTTATGGTAACCTCAAACCCTATTCGATCCTTAGTTCTTTGTAAAGATATCCTTTTGTCTATCCCAAGCTTGTTTAAATTGCTCTACTGTATTATCCTCTACCACCTCTGATGGGCGGCTATTCCACTTATCCACTACCCTTTCTGTAAATTAATTTTTTCTCACATTTCCTCCAAACCTACTTCCCCCCAGTGTCAGTACATGTCCTCGTGTTCTAATACTTCTCTCCCCCCCCCCAGTGTCAGTACATGTCCTCGTGTTCTAATACTTCTCTCCCCCCCCCCAGTGTCAGTGCATGTCCTCGTGTTCTAATACTTCTCTTCCCCCAGTGTCAGTGCATGTCCTCGTGTTCTAATACTTCTCTTCCCCCAGTGTCAGTACATGTCCTCGTGTTCGAATACTTCTCTTCCCTCCAGTGTCAGTGCATGTCCTCATGTTCTAATACTTCTCTCCCCCCCCCCAGTGTCAGTACATGTCCTCGTGTTCTAATACTTCTCTCCCCCCCCCCAGTGTCAGTGCATGTCCTCGTGTTCTAATACTTCTCTTCCCCCAGTGTCAGTGCATGTCCTCGTGTTCTAATACTTCTCTTCCCCCAGTGTCAGTACATGTCCTCGTGTTCGAATACTTCTCTTCCCTCCAGTGTCAGTGCATGTCCTCATGTTCTAGTACTTCTCTTCCCTCCAGTGTCAGTGCATGTCCTCATGTTCTAATACGTCTCCTCCCCCAGTGTCAGTGAATGTCCTCGTGTCCTAATACTTCTCTTCCCCCCAGTGTCAGTGCATGTCCTCGTGTTCTAGTACTTCTCTTCCCCCCCCAGTGTCAGTGCATGTCCTCATGTTCTAATACTTCTCTCCCCCCCCCAGTGTCAGTGCATGTCCTCGTGTTCTAATACATCTCTACCCCCCAGTGTCAGTGCATGTCCTCGTGTTCTAATACTTCTCTACCCCCCAGTGTCAGTGTATGTCCTCGTGTTCTAGAACTTCTCTTCCCTCCAGTGTCAGTACATGTCCTCGCGTTCTAATACTTCTCTTCCCCCCAGCGTCAGTACATGTCCTCGTGTTCTAATACTTCTCTTCCCCCCAGTGTCAGTGCATGTCCTTGTGTTCTAATACTTCTCTTCCCCCCAGTGTCAGTACATGTCCTTGTGTTCTAATACTTCTCTTCCCCCCAGTGTCAGTGCATGTCCTCGTGTTCTAATACTTCTCTTCCCCCCAGCGTCAGTACATGTCCTCGTGTTCTAATACTTCTCTTCCCCCCAGTGTCAGTGCATGTCCTCGTGTTCTAATACTTCTCTTCCCCCCAGTGTCAGTGCATGTCCTTGTGTTCTAATACTTCTCTTCCCTCCAGTGTCAGTACATGTCCTTGTGTTCTAATACTTCTCTTCCCCCCAGTGTCAGTGCATGTCCTCGTGTTCTAATACTTCTCTTCCCCCCAGTGTCAGTACATGTCCTCGTGTTCTAATAATTCTCTTCCCCCCAGTGTCAGTACATGTCCTTGTGTTCTAATACTTCTCTTTCCTCCAGTGTCAGTGCATGTCCTTGTGTTCTAATACTTCTCTTCCCCCAGTGTCAGTACATGTCCTCGTGTTCTAATACTTCTCTTCCCCCCAGTGTCAGTGCATGTCCTCGTGTTCTAATGCTTCTCTTCCCCCCATTGTCAGTGCATGTCCTCGTGTTCTAATACTTCTCTTCCCTCCAGTGTCAGTACGTCCTCGTGTTCTAATACTTCTCTACCCCCAGTGTCAGTGCATGTCCTTGTGTTCTAATACTTCTCTACCCCCCCAGTGTCAGTACATGTCCTCGTGTTCTAGTACTTCTCTTCCCTCCAGTGTCAGTACATGTCCTCGCGTTCTAATACTTCTCTTCCCCCCAGCGTCAGTACATGTCCTCGTGTTCTAATACTTCTCTTCCCCCTAGTATCAGTGCATGTCCTTGTGTTCTAATACTTCTCTTCCCCCCAGTGTCAGTACATGTCCTTGTGTTCTAATACTTCTCTTCCCCCCAGTGTCAGTGCATGTCCTCGTGTTCTAATACTTCTCTTCCCCCCAGTGTCAGTGCATGTCCTCGTGTTCTAATACTTCTCTTCCCCCCAGTGTCAGTGCATGTCCTTGTGTTCTAATACTTCTCTTCCCTCCAGTGTCAGTGCATGTCCTCGTGTTCTAATACTTCTCTTCCCTCCAGTGTCAGTGCATGTCCTTGTGTTCTAATACTTCTCTTCCCCCAGTGTCAGTACATGTCCTCGTGTTCTAATACTTCTCTTCCCCCCAGTGTCAGTGCATGTCCTCGTGTTCTAATGCTTCTCTTCCCCCCATTGTCAGTGCATGTCCTCGTGTTCTAATACTTCTCTTCCCTCCAGTGTCAGTACGTCCTCGTGTTCTAATACTTCTCTACCCCCCAGTGTCAGTGCATGTCCTCGTGTTCTAATACTTCTCTTCCCTCCAGTGTCAGTGCATTTCCTTGTGTTCTAATACTTCTCTTCCCCCCAGTGTCAGTGCATGTCCTCGTGTTCTAATACTTCTCTTCCCTCCAGTGTCAGTGCATTTCCTTGTGTTCTAATACTTCTCTTCCCTCCAGTGTCAGTACATGTCCTCGTGTTCTAATACTTCTCTTCCCCCCAGTGTCAGTGCATGTCCTCGTGTTCTAATACTTCTCTTCCCTCAAGTGTCAGTGCATTTCCTTGTGTTCTAATACTTCTCTCCCCCTAGTGTCAGTGCATGTCCTCGTGTTCTAATACTTCTCTTCCCTCCAGTGTCAGTGCATGTCCTCGTGTTCTAGTACTTCTCTTCCCCCCAGTGTCAGTGCATGTCCTCGTGTTCTAGTACTTCTCTTCCCTCCAGTGTCAGTACATGTCCTCGTGTTCTAATACTTCTCTTCTCCCCAGTGTCAGTGCATGTCCTCGTGTTCTAATACTTCTCTTCCCCCCAGTGTCAGTACATGTCCTTGTGTTCTAATACTTCTCTTCTCTCCAGTGTCAGTGCATGTCCTTGTGTTCTAATACTTCTCTTCCCTCCAGTGTCAGTGCATGTCCTCGTGTTCTAATACTTCTCTTCCCCCCAGTGTCAGTGCATGTCCTCGTGTTCTAATACTTCTCTTCCCTCCAGTGTCAGTACATGTCCTTGTGTTCTAATACTTCTCTTCTCTCCAGTGTCAGTGCATGTCCTTGTGTTCTAATACTTCTCTTCCCTCCAGTGTCAGTGCATGTCCTCATGTTCTAATACTTCTCTTCCCCCCAGTGTCAGTGCATGTCCTCGTGTTCTAATACTTCTCTTCCCTCCAGTGTCAGTACATGTCCTCGTGTTCTAATACTTCTCTCCCCCCCCCCAGTGTCAGTGCATGTCCTTGTGTTCTAATACTTCTCTTCCATTGTAGAATGTTTCCCTCCTGTACTTTGTTATAACCCTTGATATATGTGAAAGTTTCTATCATGTCCCCCCTTTCCCTTCTCTGCTCCAAACTATACATATTAAGATCTTTGAGTCTTTCCGGGTAAGTTTTGTGCTGTAGGCCATGCACCATTTTAGTTGCCCTTCCTTGTACAGTCTCTAATGTATTTATATCCTTCTGGAGATATGGCCTCCAGAACTGAGCACAGTATCTAGATGAGGCCGTACCAATGATCTATACAGTGGTATTATTACTTCTTTCTTTCTGCTACTGATTCCTCTCCTTATACAACCAAGCATCTGACTTGTCTTCGTCATTGCTTTGTTACATTCCTTACCTGCCTTTAAGTCACCTGAAATAATGACTCCTAGATCCCTTTCCTATAGTTTCCATTATAGTGCCATTAATACTATATTTAGCCTTCTGCCGTATCTCTTGCTCCAGTAACAGGGCTAGTCTAAGTCCTGATTACTAGTGATGATGGCTGGTATGCATGCTATAACATGTGTTTGCAATTAGGAGCAACTGTAGAAAAGTATTTTATGTTCAGTAGACATAAAAGATCATCGGAATAAATGTATTTCGGGGCGGGGGCTTTTTTTTAAAAAAAAAAAATACTGTTTTATCATTAATTCCTTTACTATTAACAGGTGGCATTAATTCAATAATTTTTTGCATTCTTTTGCAAATTTATAATCCACATAGGTATTGGACGTATCCTGCAGTGTCCTGTGTAGTAGAGCAGAGCAGACCTGTACCCAAATTCATCAGCGCACGTATCTTCATCTCTGTTCCTTGTTGAATTCGGGAGGGCGCAGAGCCGATTTACATGCGTTGTAAAACAAACGCACGTTCCTCCCAGTATGCAGCCTTGATGGATCCGGCGATCATTGCAGTTTGGAAAGTTAGATTAAATAGCGTAAGCTTTGAACATTTAAGGGGTTATGAAGACTGCTTATGTTACACCTGACCGTTTTCAATTTATTTTTGTTAAATAACTTGGTTGACATTCACATATATATGTATAATGTTTTTGTTTTGTTTCTGAAAGCCAGATGTGTGTGCTCTGCCGTCCCCAAGTACAACGGTGCCACAAAGAAAAGTGTCAAAGTGTCTACAGGGAGTCAGGAGCTTCAGGCTCTTCCCAAAGAAAGTGACCCCTTTACTCCCTGACAGACAGAGCTAAAAGAGTGTCCCCTCTGCTCGCCCACCCCATGAGGCAAGTTTGTGATTGGGTCTACAGTCCTTCCTTTACTATAAGATTAGGGAGGGCTCCTTTTTCTTGGGATCAGCCAAAGTCTTCCCAGAAACTGCATCTTTGGTTCCCCCAAGAGGTAGACCGTGCATGGTGTAGAAACCCAACGGCCACGCCAGCAACATAGAGCAGAAGCCCGGCCAAAAGACCCAGCAAAGAAGAACAGTTTTGCCAAGAAAACGTGTGCAAAGTGCTTTATAATGTATTCTGCTTGTTATGGCCGATGGTACGGACATGAACTCCCAGAACAGATGGAAGAGGTCTGCGCCTTTAGCAGCCACCTTTCCCGTAGAGCAGGTTACGCTCACAGGTACTCAGATGCCCCCAGGTCTTAAACTGTGATCCGATAAACAGGCAGAGGTGGAACTAGCGGAGCTGTGGGCCACGATGCAGGAAGCCGGGACCTGGGTCCCCCAACCCATGCATTGGGCCCCATTATTTCCATGGGCCCCGGTGCACTGCACCAATGGTAGTTCCACCACTGGGCAGAGGTCAGGGCAACAGGCAAATGAGCAGAATCCGGTAAACAGGCGGCGGTCACAACAGATATCAAACAGACATTAAGCAAAGTAACAGAAGCTATAACTGGCCGGGAGGCTAAGCCTTCCCTGCCTTAAATATACGCATGGACCAATGGCAAACAAGTATGCAATTGCCTCCACAGGAGGCTACTGATTAACGCCCCCAGAGTGCGGCTGTCAGTTGCCGGGAAGCGTCAGTAACCAACGGCGCGTTCCACCAACTGACCGCCGGACGCGCACGGGACATAGAAGGCGGTTGTGGCATCCCGCTGTCCATAGCGACGGCCGGTACGCCTGCAGGCTGAAGAGAGTGAGCCGCAGCGGTGCTCGTGGAACAGCGACTCATGACACCGCTTCCCTTACCAGGTCTGCTAGGGCCCCTGATCCGGACTCACCGGGGCCACACAGCCCCTCTGACTTCCCAGCAAGCAGCCTCACACCAGAGGACCACAATATACCGACTCACTTCTATGTATGTACTTGATCTTAAATTATAGTCCAGTATGTTTCATATTTATAGTGGGAAAGATATTTGATGGGTTCCATTTCTTTCAAGACATCAAAATTCTCGACAGCAGCCAACATGGATTTTATCATCATCATCATCATCATCCTCATTTTTGCAGCACGAAAATTTTAAAAAAGAAATGATATTTTTGTTGATAAATTAATTGATGTCATTTTGAATTTGGTTTTATTTTTATACGTATTTCATGCAACATTCCCTTTAATTATATCTTGCCACAATTCTGCGCCATCCTTCCTTTATAGAAGACCCCTCTATAGATTTATAAGCCGCAGCGGAGACAGGTAAATTGCACCGAGTGATTTAGGAAGTGTGAGGTCGTCCGTGGGGTCAGTTTCAGATAAATAAAGTTGTTTCTGCTTTCAGTGCTGAATACATTTCTTTGTCTGATATAAGCTGTGGGTTATAGCAAGAAAATGCTGAAAGACTTCATTCCGCGCATTATCAGGGACATTCCTGCGCAGAACACGTCTGGCTGGTTTTACAGAAACCCCCCCCACACCATTACCAGCCCATTTTCCTCCCCAATTCAGGCTCCGGCTGTAACTCGGTGTCTGTGATCAACAACTGCAGTAAAGATTTGTAAACATCATACTAATACACTATAGTGTTACAAACAGGATACAAACAGAAACCTATACTAAAGATTCATAAACATCAAAGAAATACACTAAAATGTTACTAACAGAATAGAAATATCCTCCTACACTGAAGGGTTATAAACATGATAACAATATAAACATATACTAAAGATTTCTAAACGTAATAAAAGTACAGCAAAAATTGTGTACATGACAACTGCCAAATATTTCTATAAAGGGTCTTATTTTCTGATGGGGATTCAATGTTCCAAGACTGACTCACATCAAAAATACACAAACAAACACGTACGCACGCACACGCACTACTTAGATATAAATTATTGTTAATTGCTAATATAAATAAATAGAAGGACAGAAAACACACAGGTAATCCTTATGAACAAGGTGGTGAACGGAGTGTAAATCAAATATTTTATCCAAGCAGGAATTAGAGCATGGTAAATGAGATTAATGTATTATTATGGCAGTCAATCAAGCTTTCAATTCCTTTTGTTGTCTGAGCATTTATTTATATAGCGCCAGCAGATTCCGTAGCGCTTTACAATTGGGAACAAACAGTAATAAAACAATACTGGGTAATACATACAGACAGAGAGGTAAGAGGGCCCTGCCTGCAAGCTTACAATCGTAATAGGCTGTCGGGCAAAGTCTCACCCCCCAGGGCTAACATTTGCCAGCCCTCCCCTGAGTACTATACATACATCTCCCTTTACACAGATTTCCGGGCATTTAAAGAGAACCTGTCAGCTTGGGGTAAAAGCACTTTTTACACTTGTCCCTGTGCACTAGAATGGGAGACCCTCCTGCGTATACGCAATGTGCCGCTTGCGTGGTCTCATTTGCACTTTAAATAAGATGCATCTTATTATACATGCAGCCTTATATATAGCGCATACATACAGGGGCGGAACAGTGCGTTGTGGAGCCTCATAGCAAAACTTGGGCTCTGCGTTCCCCTTGTATCCTCCCTGGCCCCAACGCTGATAAGAGCTGAGAGGGGCCTCTTCTGAGAATGCGCGGTCTGGCTCCGCTCAAAAGATGACTCAGAGAGGGGGTCAGGGGAGCACCGTGAGGGCTGGGGAAGGGGGGCAGGGGCTTCAAAGGGGGGTTGGCACCACTGGGCCTTGTAGTGGCCACCCCCTAGCACTCACAGTCGTTCCATCACTGCATACATGTGTTCTGTGAAAATCTACCTGCCAGGCAAACACATAATTAAAGACACTTGGGTAACCCAAAATACTGATGCATTTTAAAGGGCGTGTCCATCACCTGTATATTAATGCCCACGATTTGTCTCTCAAAGCTCAAGGTCACAACAGTCACATTCACAGACACAAAATGCACTTGTATCCAACGCTACACCAGGCCCAACGTGTGTCAGTCTCCCCCACCCCACAGAGCCTTTAGGCCCCTTTACCCAGGAGAGAGCATAGAAAACAGAGCGCTCTGCACACAACGACTCCAGGATATTGGTCCTCAGCAATATTTCTCTAGTGCCACCCTGCACATTGCCAGAGTGTGTGCGTCAGAGAATTGGTGTGCGCGGCTAATCAACGTCTAGCGACAAGGGAGAAATCTGCTGACATCCCAGCAGTTCCGTAGCCGATTTCCTGGAGGAGGAACAGACCTGAAATGAGAGCTGCGTCCATGACTACGCATAACAAAGCTCAGAAATAGATCAGAAATACCAGCACAAGAATCTATAAAACCGGAAATAGGTCAATATAAAATTATTATTAGATGCTAGGAGGCGCTTGGTGCAGACATACCAACCACACCCTCATGTAACGTCAGTAGGAGCACAGCCCCACACAGAGAGCAGATCACTCAGTAACAGAAGCGACACATTGGGGATCATTCACAAACCAGAATAAAATGCACCCTTGCAGCACAGATAATTTTGCACAATTGCGCCACTTTGTCCCCTAGGGGTAGATTGCGGAAATCCTTCCTATGCTTTCTTTTATGGAACCTTGGGAAACTTGGATTGGATTGGGAAATGTCCCTTCAGATTCCAGACTGCTATGACTTTAGGATGACCCCTCTCATTGTATTTCATTTGCATGGTTTTCTATGTACATAAACCAGACAGACCGCAGGAAAACAGAACATAGAACGCCTGCCTCTCTGCCATCTCCTCCTGGATGTCCTCTCGATTCCTCAAACTTAACCTCGCCAAAACCGAACTCATAGTCTTTCCTCCCCCTCACACCTCGCCCCCTTCTGACCTCTCTATCACTGTCGACAACACCTCTATCTCCCCTGTCCCCCAACTTCGCTGCCTTGGTGTCATCCTCGACTCCTCTCTCTCCTTTGGCTCCCACATTCTCTCTCTTGCTAAATCCTGCCGCTTCCAGCTGCGTAACATCGCTCGCATCCGGCCCTTCCTCTCCCAAGTTGCCACTAAATGTCTTATTCACTCTCTGATCATTTCCCGCTTGGACTACTGTAACCTCCTCCTCACTGGCCTCCCCCAATCTCATCTTGCTCCCCTTCGATCTGTTCCTAACGCAGCGGCTAGGCTTATCTTCCTTTCTCGCCGCTCCTCCTCTGTCTCCCCCCTCTACCAATCCCTTCACTGGCTCCCCTTCCCCTTTAGAATCCTCTTCAAGCTCCTCACTCTTACTTAAAAGGCCCTCGCCAACTCCACTGCACCCTACATCTCCACCCTCCTCTCTATTCATGCTCCATCCCGCCCTCTCCGATCAGCCAATGACCGTCGCCTCTCTTCCTCCCTGATCACCTCCTCCCATGCACATATCCAAGACTTCGCCCGCGCTGCCCCCCTCCACTAGAACAAGCTCCCTCCCTCCATCAGAACTTCCCCCAATCTGTCCAGTTTCAAACGGGCTTTAAAAACCCACCTTTTTCTTAAAGCTTTCCAGTCTCCCACTTAACTTCCTACCTTTTCTTCTGCCTCTTCCCCTTCATTCCCCTTCCCTTATCCTTCTCTCCCTCTGTCCCCTGCGTCTCTCTGTCTGTCTACCCCACCTCTTAGATTGTACGCTTCTTTGAGCAGGGTCTTCTCTCCTCCTGTCTTCACCACTTTACCTCTGCTCTCCAGCTATCTAGCCTTACTCCTCAAGGACCTTCTTCCCCCTGTCCCCTCTCGCTCCCTCCTCTCCCCCCTGGGAGTCTCCCTGTCATCCGTGCCCTCCCTCTTAGGTGCCGTTGTTGGCGGACCTTCCTCTCTCCCGCCTCTCTAGCTCTCTAGTTGATGTCACTGAGTTACTGTGATTATTGTTTATTGTACTGTGCTGTCTCTCCTCGTATTGTAATTTTGTTTGTCCCTGTACGGCGCTACGGACACCTAGTGGTGCCCTATAAATACAAATTAATAATAATAATAATAATAACATACATTTCCTGCACTAAATGCTGACATGTAAGCTCCTCTTGTCTGCACAGTGGCCAGAGTTCCCTATTGTACGTCAGAGCAGCGATAGGCAACCGTATACACTTTCGGGGCCACACGGGCGACCTTCTACCCTTCAAAAGGGAGGCACAAATCAAAGAGAGTCCACCCCCTACTAGTATTCTCCAACTTTTCATTACCATTATAGCTCCCCCTCCTTCTAAATTTATATCCCTCATTATCAAAGAAACAAAAACTAAAAGCCCCTCTGAGCTCTCACGATATCAGCGGCATTTGTTACAAACAAACAAATCTGACGCTACAGCAGGAAGAAGCTGGGGGACGGCCGGTGAAGGCTCGGAGGGCCAAATGTGGCCCTAGGGCCCATCACTGCCTCAGAGCAAGGAAACACAGAAAGTGTTTGTGTTCAGGTGTCCTTTACTAGTGAGCTATAACTGGTTTATCCTACAGTATAATTCCTGCAATCTGCCGGCTGTAAGAGAAGGGAAACTATCTACATCAATTACTTTTAATGCGTCTCATAATAACAACAAGCTTTTAAATCAGAACAACGTCTCAGAGTGGTCACCACAGGTGGACGCGGTCATAAATAAGTGACTTGATTATGCTGTTAGTTACATAATAACTACAAAATGGGCTACACGATAACAGCGTACATTCAGTATTAATATTTATAAAGGGAAAAAAAACAACCGTGGAGCAAAATGGATTGTGACAAATGCAGTTTGTAGCCTAAATTGGTTTGGCGTCTCCTAGAAAACTTGCACCGAATTTTATCCTTGGCCCTGTTTGGTGTCAGGAGCCGGGGGGGGGAATGCGTCTGTGTGACCAATCATTTCTCCATAGTAGCTTATTAGCACGTGGGTGAATGGAGGCCTTAATCACTGTGTCTGTGTGAAATGAGAACACATTCTATGTGCATGGACTAAAACACTGGTGTTCCTGTAAGAAATTATTTACAGGAGCGTCTGTCAGGGTGTATCTGCAGCAGAGAGAGCGCAGCAAAATAATCGCTTCGAAATGATCAGTATAAAAAATAAAGAGTGATCTCTATATTGGATACATTATATAATAGGTTCTGGTTGGTTTATTTCTACATATTGTATAAAGAAAATAGTCATCTGGGCTTAGATAGAAGCAAAGCTAAAAAAAAGACCAAATTTGCACCTTGGAAAAACCATATTGCACTACTTGGTGGTGGTGATGATGGTGGGGAGGGGGGGTGTAAATGTAAAATGTGCAGACAGGTTTAGAGTTGGGAGGGGTGTGTCCTACTCAACTCTAAATTGCAGTCCAGGATTGGTGTGCTACATGCAGCAAAATATATGTATTGCACACCTTGCATTACAACATGGATTATCCAGGGGCAAACTTACTTTTTTTTTGCTCCTAAATCTATCTGAGACCCCGTCATCGTTCTATGTGTAGAGTTCTGGCACCTCGGAACTCCTCAATTCCTGTACTGGGTAACTGACACCGCTGGGTCTTGGTAGTGCCACATTTTCTGCCACGGTAGTGGGTGAATTTATCATATGAAATGGAACAGGGACTCCTTCATACAAAACAATATAAAAAAAAACTGGCTTTTCAGATTATTTGGGAACTGGAGTAAAGATGCCACCCTGCAAATGCCTTCCAAAAATTGCCCCTTGGTGTATGTATGTGTGTTACCAGAGACAAAGTAACATCCCGGCCATAAATTCCGTTGCTGGACTCTTCAGTATGAGTAAAAGTTTAATACAGTTTATAGTATTCATCCAGGAAGCGACATGGATCACAAGGGTTAATTAAACTGAAGCTAACACTTTGGGGGCACCGACTTTTTGATACAACAAAGCTCTCACTTGGTGTCACATTTATCCGTTTATGGGCACTTTGTAATCTGGAGAGACGAAACCAATATCCAACAGCTCGTCAGAAGGAGGGTAAGGGGGTGAATTAAATGGACCCCAATATTGACACTTTATGCCCAGACAGTCAAACATTACATCCTGGAGTCATACATGTAAAGGCCTAATTCTTCAATGGAGCAAGACTCCACCATCTCACCCATCCGATCCGTGATCTGGATACAAGACAAAGCTCCAAGAATTCAGAAGCCAACGTTCAAACGTCTCCTGCCGGCCGCAGCAGAATAAGTCATTACATAGGCACCGAAAGGATGAATATTCTCTGAACAGCCAGGTTTGTGGACCATAGGGGTAAGGGGAGAAGCTGCCATGACGCCCATGGCCAAGAGGGGCCCGAATTCACTGCCAAAGACCCACATGTGTATGTGAACGTTATACCAACGAGCGCTACATGGAGGACCTTACTAAATTTTGCTATGGGGCCCACAAATGTCTAGTTACGCCCTGGGTTTCAGACATCTGATCATTGCTGTCCTGATAGCTAAAGAGAGGAGGTTCAACATTAATCATTTAAGTATCTATTTGGCTTAAAATCTTTTTACATCTAACACTTGTGAAAGTTACAAGATTTTGTTTTCTATTGGATCAAATTGTGTCCGATGTTTGAGGAGCAACATTTCTCCTCAGGTTTGTATCACAAGAACGTGTTACAGACGTTTTATCTATATAAACCTACACACTGCAGCCAGAGAGACGGGTAAACAGCGCTCTTATCACTTTCATCATTGTGTTGTCTAATATACCTGTATCAAGAAAACTAACATGGATGTGTCAGACGTTTGGGAGTCCAACCATTCCTACAAACAAGGAGTGATCTCAGGACACGCACAGTCAGTCTCCGTACAACGCTGCGTAATATGATTGGTGCCATATAAATAAATAATAATAATAATAGGGAGATTGAGGGGTGGGGCTCACACATGTCTGTAATGCTCCCATGTGCTCATTGGTTGGAAAGTAGAAGATTTATAAAGGAAGAATAAAGGTGAAGATATTGCAGTAACAGATGTGGGCAACAGGACCGAGGGGTAGATTTATCAAACCTTTGAAAAAAGAAAAATGGAGGTGTTGGCCATAACAACCAATCAAAGTCTGGCTATCAGGTTCTAGAATGTCCTAGATAAACGATAGCAAGAATCTGATTGGTTGCTATGGGCAACTTCTCCACTTGTACTTTTTAGAACGTTTGATAAGTCTACCCCCAAATCCCTATCCCAGTCAGTATATTCGTACAGATTTGTAGTGAATTGAAAGCTGTTTTTAGGTAAGGTGAATAGACTGAAAACTTAATATATATGTCCTGTATACAGTTATATGTTCCTCTTTGCAATGTATAGTGATGTTACCTTGACAAATGACTGCCATACTATAAAACAGTGCCGGAATAAGAAGGAAGATTATAAATGTACACACCACTATTGATGTATTTTATGCTTTAATGTATACAGTCCGTCATATGTCCAACATTGGGTAGTTTGAAGGCCAAGCGTCGGTGACATAATCAATACCCGAATAAAATGTGGCCGCCTTGGCTGATCCACGCCCTCGCGTTACCGGGCCTCGTTGCGCTCAACTTACGACCGGATTTACAAACATGCCTGGAAATGATACAGTCAGCCCACACAAACGGCAATATCTGGCTAGTTGACGGATGCAGGTTGTGTGACCGACATTAACATTTCTTATTAAAAAAACTGTTTTTCTTGGGTTCGTATACTGCAGCATGCACCTTGACAAGCTTAGAGACAAAGGATCGTAAAAACACAGCTGAGCATTGTTACCGTAATAATATTGTAAATTTAGAATCCGCAGAAAATTTAGCTCCCAATGGGCTTAATACTAGCTTGGCTCTTTTTGTTTTAATCAGACCGTAGAATCAATGTTGTATCCTGCTTTGTATGTATCTCATGACTTCCTAATATAGTGTACTTAATACTTTATTTAATATGTCAGTTTTAGTGACTTTTCTAACAACCTTTTTTTTTTTTAAAGGACTACAAGAAAGCAACAAGGAACACAGACAATACATTTGGACTGTGATGACCGATGTTGACATTAATACATTTTTAATTAACTAGTAACATGTATTAATTGACAATAATGTAAAAGCCTACATCCGCGCCCCTAAGATTTTAAAGAATGTATCAGGGCAGTCTCAGGAGGAGGAAGTGAATTTATAAAACATTAAGGAACCATCGATTGTTTCCGGACCAACATAATAGGACCTGTGAGTGGATTCTAGTTTAACAAGAAGCTGGGATACAACAGTGACAGTTGCAAGAGAATTCTTTTATATATAGATGGAGTAATACCTTCCATAGGTCTTAAAAAACAGAGCTCTAGAAAATCTATTCCGGGAAAACCCATTGTAGTATTTAAGAACGGATCCAATCCATAATTCTGCATTGGGTCTTACACTACATATATCTCCCCAGTCATCTCAACATCCACGTTATCCCTTTACCAGTAAAAAAGTGCCTCCTGCATTGACTATTGCAATTCCCTCCTTATTGGATTTCCCCAAACAGACTCAAACCCCTACAATCTATTTTGCATGCTGCGGCAAGACTGATTTTCCTTGCAAATCGTTATTCCTCTGTTGAATCACTCTGTATGTCTCAACACTGGTTGCCTGTTTTCTACAGAATTCAATATAAAATACGTTTACTAACCTACAAGGCCATCAACAAAGCTGCACCAACATACATCTCCTCTCTTGTCTCAAAATATCTCCCGACTCGGCAACTCCGTTCTGCACAAGATCTGCGTCTCTCATCCACCCTCATTACATCCTCCCATTCCCGGTTACAGGACTTTTTTTTGGGCTGCACCCACTCTATGGAATTCTCTCCCTTGCACAATAAGACTCCTCTGATCTACAAACTTTCAAGCGTTCTCTGAAAACCCACCTCTTCAGACAAGCTTATAATATTCCTCAACTACCTTCTTAACCTCACTACATTACCCTATAACCACTCGTTACACAACTACCCCTTGATCACCATTGTTGTGTGACAGGATCATTTAGCTTATGAGTCACTTTTACCTTTGCAGTCTGGCTGGACTGAAATGCAAAATGTAGACTTAACCTCATGCATCAAACTCCCATTGTCCCATAGATTGTAAGCTTGCGAGCAGGGCCTTCTCACCTCTTTGTCTGTTTTACACAGTTTGTTTATTAGTTTACTATGTTTGTCCCCAATTGTAAAGCACTACGGAATATGTTGGCGCTATATAAATCAATGATGATGATGATGATGAAGTGCTTGGAGGGATGACAGTAACCGTGCTTGGTAGAATGTGGACAAAGGTTCCATAAAGGGCTCTTTATCTAGATATATCCTCAATACGGTTCCAGTGTTTGTATTCTAACAGCAATGTCTGGACTGTAGAAACAGAAAAACATAACTAAATAATATATTTAATTACATTTAAATAACTTGAAAGAAATAAAGTCTGACCAGCAATGTAACTACATAGAGGAACAAACAGTGACCAGAGCCTGATTATCCAATAGGCTGACTTGGCTTCAGCCTAGGACGTAAAGCTTTTTGGGGGGGGCAACATTTTGGTGGGTGCAAATTGTGGCCAGGAGAGGTATAAACCGATATTAATTTTAGAATATAAGAGAACAATTGTTTTACTAAGTAAAAAGAAAACATGAAATAAAAATGTAGTAAGGTTTTAATCTTGACGTATTCCCATGGTAAAGGCTGAAGACAACGAGTCATCCTTGAGCGGGCGCTTGAGGATAAGCGGGTAGTAGAGACAAGGATGGAGCCCATTTGTAAATGACATCAACAGTTTCTCCCCGAAGGCAAAACTAACCTAGAACATCTCATATAAACTATTTAAATGTTAAGCTTCACCTTTTAATACTGTCAAAATAAGGATATTTGTGCATATTTCATATTACACACTTTCTTTCTGGAGAGGGGCGGTCACTGGTGGTTTGATTATCAGGGATAACAGCTGGGAACCATTATAATGCAAATATAATTAATATAAGAAAGTGGGGCACAGTTCACCGTATTTTAATGCACAAGTGATAAAGTTCTGCTCCATATGTGACAGGTCCGTTAGAATCCTTATAAATGACCATGTAACGTGCTTTGGGGATTAAAAAAAACCCAAAATTGTTTCTTTCCATTCTGCAAATATTTAGAGTTAATTATAACTGCCAGCTGGTGGCTCTCCAGCTTCTGTAGAACTACAAGTCCCAGCATTCCATGCCAGCCAGAGTCTCTATAAATTCTACACTGCACAGGTTTTCAGACTTGCCGCTGATTCCTCAGCCAACCACACACCTGTATACAGGGCTGCCAAGAGGAATTCAGGGCCCGGGTACAACAAACTCATGGGGCCCCCCCATAGTTGAGTAAGCCCTAAAAATTTTTTGCGCCGCCTAACGGCGGCGCAAAAAACACGACGCGGGTTTGGTCATACATTCAGGGGCGTGTCAATGCGCCATTGGGGCGTGGCTAGCCTAACGACGGTGCAAAAATTTTCGGGAATGTGGTCATACATTTGGGGCCGTGGCAATGCACCGTTGGGCGCATAGCTAGCACATCAAAATCACTAGGTCCTGAATTCACCACAGCGTCACATATGTCCAAGCACTCCTGACTTTTAAGACATCCAGCACCACAGTGTAGTATACAAAGAATGCAGTGTGTACACAAACAGTTCAGTCTTGGCCTGCGCCCACTGGGCTCACCAAACATTGGCATTGTCCCTACTAGAATCACAACATTTCACACACTATGCTGCTCTGTCCTACCTGTTCTTCTCACTTTCTCCACCCGAGGCTGCTGGTTTCTTTAGTTGTGGCTTGCCTGGATCTTGGAATGTAGAAGGACCTATTTGGGAAAAAAATGGCTACATTTAGAAAATTTCAGTCAGACGCAGCGTTAAATCAATAGCACCCACGATTAATAATTAGGCCTTCCTCCAGCCCCAACATTAAAATAATAGAATTCACATGTAATAAATAAACCTATTTCCCGTCATGCAAACAGCCTAGCAATACCTATTTCCCGCAACCATCACTGCCATTAAATAATTCATAGTCACATTTAATAAATAGACCTCATCCTCCCCAAACTCACCTCCACATTCAATAGGCCCCAAATCACCCCATCTTAAATTAATAATCCCCACTATTAAATTGCCTCACCATCACTCTACAAACAAAATAGCGCCCATTAATTAGCCACCACCTACCGCACACACACTACATTGCAACAAGCCCCATCACAACTACACTGCGCCCTCCATGCTGCTTTCCCCCCTTTTTATTCACTCTGTGCCTCTTTGCCCCTTTTTTTTATAACTCTGTGCCTCTCTGCCGCTGTTTTCCTCCTCTGTGCCTCTCTGCCCCTCTTTTCCTCCTCTGTGCCTCTCTGCCCCTCTTTTCCTCCTCTGTGCCTCTCTGCCCCTCTTTTCCTCCTCTGTGCCTCTCTGCCCCTCTTTTCCTCCTCTGTGCCTCTCTTTTCCTCCTCTGTGCCTCTCTTTTCCTCCTCTGTGCCTCTCTTTTCCTCCTCTGTGCCCCCTTTTCCTCCTCTGTGCCTCTCTTTTCCTCCTCTGTGCCCCTCTTTTCCTCCTCTGTGCCCCTCTTTTCCTCCTCTGTGCCTCTCTTTTCCTCCTCTGTGCCCCTCTTTTCCTCCTCTGTGCCTCTCTTTTCCTCCTCTGTGCCTCTCTTTTCCTCCCCTGTGCCTCTCTTTTCCTCCTCTGTGCCTCTCTTTTCCTCCTCTGTGCCTCTCTTTTCCTCCTCTGTGCCTCTCTTTTCCTCCTCTGTCCCTCTCTTTTCCTCCTCTGTGCCTCTCAGTTTCTTTCCTTACCTTTTGTCAGCTTCTTTCTTTTCTTCTCTTCTCTTCTGTCTTCTCTTCTTTCTTCTTCTTTGGTCTTGTCAGGCTGCGGCGCTCCTCACTGACTGACTGCCGGGCGTGACTTGATGACGTCACGCCCGACAGTCAGTGTGAATGGAGAAGACAGGAGAGGAGGGACGCGGCGCCGCGGTCACGTGAGTATTGATTTTTTTATTTATTTTTTTATTTCTTATAGCTCCCCCCACCAACGCCCCCCCCCCCCCTCCCCCTACCCCGCGGGAATTTTTTTTTAAAAAAAATAAAAATACGCAAAATACAAAAAAAAAAAATAATAAAAAAAAATGACAAAAAATAGCAGCAAGGGCCCGGCCCGGGCCCCCTGGCATGGCCGGGCCCGGGTAAAATGTACCCGCTCCCCCCCCCTCTCGGCGGCCCTGCCTGTATATGACATATAGACTTTGTAGACCCACATTGGTCCATCAGTGAATCACTTCACATATACTGTGTGTATGATTCTCCCCAAATGTCTTTTTTTTTTGGCTCCACTCCAGTGTTGTCACTGTCCCTCCTCACAGCCCCATGAATCACTGGAGATCTCCAGCAATGTGGATTTGTTTTTTTACTGAACATTCCTGCATAATGGTGAAATAACTTACATGCCTCCATCTATCTGGAAACTGGTTCAGCCAGGTATACGAGTCATGTGACTGCCTCTGCCCAATCACAGCTCTCCAAGATAGAGTTCTTTAAAGAGTTGCAGTTAGGAGAGTGAGTACAGGTGGCTGCTATCACTTGGGAGGTTCAGACAGGTGCTTGTCCCTGCAGGTAAGTCTCTTACTGCTGTGTGTGCAACGTGAGGTCCTGTTATATGCTGGATTTACACATACAGACACAACTAACAATGCATTGTGCCAACACACCTGTGTATTTATTGTGTGATTTTGTATTTTTATTTTTTTAGTTGCAATTGTTTTATAGTTGTGAGGTTTTTTTGGTTTTTTTTCTTCTGTTTGTTAGGGGCAAATGCACAGAAAAAATAGGGAGCAATTGACAAAATATTTGTTTCCCAGGCAAAAATCAACAGAAGAAATGTGTACAGCATTGTGGAATTGATATAGAATAATGCAATAATATTTTATGTTTAAACCTAAACAATAGTTGTACATTTAGGAAGGGATCAATGTGTTGTTCCTATGGCAAACTTTCAGTCCTGAAAGCAAATCTGTTATCTGTATGTCAGACTGGCTGTCAGGTCATTGTGTTGCTGTACAGGCTACAGAGAAAATGGTTTCTTGGATTAAAAAGTAATAAAATAAATTGAGACAAGTCACATTCTGTTAGATTGTCGTCGTCAAGCGTACACAAAGTAATGATGTGAGTTTTGAAATTAAACCCTTTTGTCAGAAATGTTCTTTGGTTAACAGTGAAAATAGATCACAGGATTCAGTGTCTGTTATGGGGTGCTGTAGGTTAATTACACGTTATGTCCAGTGATCTGTGATTGGGCCAATCTGACAGATCAGCAGAGGCAGATTTACTCCATAATATTATTGTTATTTTAACAGAAATATACGTCCTTATTCCAAGTACATGGAAAGCCTATACGTAGTTTGTGTGTACCCCCAGGAGCTCGCAATCTAAGTACGTAGGCACGTCTTTCGGAAAGTTAGTACTGGGGACTGTAGAAGAGAATTTAGGGATATATGAGGAGATCGATAGCTGCAGCCGTAAGGTCTATATAATGTGATTCTTCTATTTGCCTAGAGATCCAGTGACCCCCTTCATTATGTTAATAGCTGTCTGAGACCCCCGGGTATGGAGGATGTTGACTATCCCTAATGGCGTTCACGTCTTTTTCCATTGCATGCAGTCGACCTTTTGGTTGTTTTTGTGTTTCGCTAAAGGCCATTTTTGGTTGCTACTGGGAGTGGCCGCTGGCAGATTCTTGGTAAAAATAGACCCAACGTGCCCCATCCCTCCAGCTGCAGGGGAGCTGTGAGGGTTACAGCAGTAATGGGTTTTCTCCCATTGTATCCTAGTGTGTGATGGATACAGAACAGGTATTTCTGGGATCTGAAGTGTATATGAGGAATGTTTGTATTTGGACCGGTCTGTATAGGAGAACTGATATCATAAAGCTGAGGATATCAATCCTTTCCAATGACATTAGTAAACAGATGGGGTGCAGCTGTTGTAAGCGTTAGAATGGAAACCTATTTATACAGTAACATCGTGGGAGGAAACAGTGTATCTAGAAAGTTCCAAAGGCCAAGAAAAAGGAAATTGCTGCACAAACATGACCTGAAAATTACTCTCATAGTCACTGTGAGGAGCGCTGCTAAACAGTTTAGGGTTCACTTGTGAATTTGAATACTTTTTCTGTAATGCAACAAAACGGGACAATTATTGAATGTATTCTACTGTAAAAATTATACATTGAAGTATTGCTGGAATTAAATCAGCTTTCTCGCTTTTTTGCTATGCGGGGGGACTTATTTGCTCAAAGAGGTGTCCACTATGGGTGGAGTCCTCCTTTAGCCAGGAGAGGAATGCTGTGGGTGTGTTTTTGTATATTTTAGACCGCTGTACACCAATTTGTTTTTTAGAACCTCTTACCCAGAAAAGACCACATTCCACGCATTCCGGATAACAGATTCCTGACCTGTACTTTGTTTACTAAAATTAACCTTATTAATCACTGTAACGTATTGGGGTGGAGCAGATTAGAGTGCCCTGGTTTAATGTTAGCAAGGGAAGAGAAGGGAGTGTGTTACATATGTAGGGACTGTCAGACTGTCCCTATGCGGCCCAGTAATTGCTAGTTAAGACATTGCACCCAATGACAGACAGGTTGTAATGGTGATTCTTGGCTCGTGTTCCACAATCCTACGACCAGCTGTCACCTGTAAGGTTGGTCAAATGTACTTTAACACAAACCTAATAACCTCGCACCCCCTGCTGACATTACAATAATGCACACAGAAGTATCGCACAAATAATTCAGTTTCTGTATGAATGTAAAGCCCGTAAGGATCTGTGACACAGGCTATTGTGGGCTAAATTGTGTCTCATCTGTCAAATATTCTGTATCTGACCCCTTATGACAGGTCAGGTTCGCCTGTAGGTGGCAGCAATGAGCGGTCTCTAGTGGCCGGCGTTCATGATTTTTAAACTACACAAGATTTTGCAACCAATCGGATTCTAGATATAATTTATTTAGCGCATTCTACAAAATGACAGCTAGAATCTGATTGGTTGCTATAGGCAACATCTCCACTTTTTGAAACCCGCAGTTTAGTAAATATACCCCCTTGTGTCGCTGTGACCGGATAGTGTGATTTACATCTAGCACCCTAGGATCACTGTTGGTCGTCATGGACAATTTAGCAGCCAACGGTAGTGTAGAAGGAGAATGTAATGCATTTTATGCATCCTTATAAGGTGTTGAAACCATTTTTTCCTGTAATACCTACGTAGCAGCGGTCACTGATGCGCCTTCAGGCTGTTTGCAGTTGGACGCGTCACTCTTGTGGTCAGTGACATAGATCACACTTTGTACAATGTCTGTACACTGAATCTTCCTGCATCTGGCCTTGTGTCCAGCTGTCCTTTTCACACGTCACCAGTAATATTTGGCTGCAGTACAGAACAACATACACCCTGGGCTTGGAGTATAATCTGCAGCCTCATCTCCTCCAAGCTTATTCCAATATTTTTCTTGTTATTGACCTCAATATAGGATTATTTACAGGGCCAGTGCTACCATTAGGAGAACCAGGAGGGTTGTCTATGGTGCCGATGGATAGATGGCAAATAAAACACAGAATGAGCAACATAACGTTCCTCATCCAGTGTTTTTAATGGCCTGGCATTGCTGGCAGCTGACATGTTGGAGAAGCGATCTGTGAAGCTGCCGTCTGCTACACCTCCGTGTCTGTGGTGGGCTGAGAGACTGGCGCTTGGCTATGATGTCATTGCTCAGCGCCACACTCTTAGATGCAAAGAATACCGCCCCCAGCCTGCAAAGGTAATAAGCATTGGAGGTGTAGGGGTGCAATGTCTGAGGGGACACACCATTTCTCATGGGGAGGGGGGGTGCAATGTCTGAGGGGACACACTATTTCTCATGGGCAGGGGGGGTGCAACGTCTGAAGGGGCACACCATGTCTCATGGGGGGTGCAATGTCTGTAGGGGTGCACACCATTTCTCATTGGGAGGGGGGGTGCAATGTCTGAGGGGACACCATTTCTCATGGGGAGGGGGGGTGCAATGTCTGAGGGGGCACCATTTCTCATTGGGAGGGGGGGTGCAATGTCTGAGGGGGCACACCATTTCTCATAGGGAGGGGTGGGTGCAATGTCTGAGGGGCACACCATTTCTCATTGGGAGGGGGGGTGCAATGTTTGAGGGGGCACACCATTTCTCATGGGGAGGGGGGGTGCAATGTTTGAGGGGGCACACCATTTCTCATGGGGAGGGGGGGTGCAATGTCTGAGGGGGCACACCATGTCTCATGGGGGGTGCAATGTCTGTAGGGGGGCACACCATTTCTCATGGGGAGGGGGGGTGCAATGTCTGAGGGGGCACACCATTTCTCATGGGGAGGGGGGGGTGCAATGTCTGAGGGGGCACACCATTTCTCATGGGGAGGGGGGGGTGCAATGTTTGAGGGGGCACACCATTTCTCATGGGGAGGGGGGGTGCAATGTCTGAGGGGGCACACCATTTCTCATGGGGAGGGGGGGGTGCAATGTCTGAGGGGGCACACCATTTCTCATGGGGAGGGGGGGGTGCAATGTTTGAGGGGGCACACCATTTCTCATGGGGAGGGGGGGGGTGCAATGTCTGAGGGGGCACACCATTTCTCATGGGGAGGGGGGGGGTGCAATGTTTGAGGGGGCACACCATTTCTCATGGGGAGGGGGGGGTGCAATGTCTGAAGGGGCACACCATGTCTCATGGGAGGGTGCAATGTCTGTAGGGGGGCACACCATTTCTCATGGGGAGGGGAGGGGTGAAATGTCTGAGGGGGCACACCATGTCTCATGAGGGGGTGCAATGTCTGTAGGGGGGCACACCATTTCTCATGGGGAGAGGTGCTGCCCAGAGCTAGTGCTGGCTCTGATTTAATTATATTTACCTTCTAACCCCACAATAATAATTTGGTGACTGTATGATGATTTCTCCAGCCATTGTTGATTAGATTGTTGACACCATTTGACCAGATGAAGTCCAGACAATTGGTTTGTTGACTATAATTGGGGTCATTCTCTGTGCGATCTTGGGTTGTCAGGATGAGCTTTAGCAGGACAGGGAGAGGTTAATTTTGAAGGGGCCGTGTGGTGGAGATGAGTGTAATCCTTGAGCTGGATAACTAGCTACAAAACACCAGAACTTTTTGTAACGTACAAATGCAGCGTGTGTCGAGAAGATGGAATCTGTGTAGTTATAACAGGCAAGGAAATACATTTAGTTTACCTACAAAACTCTGGAATCATGTAGGGCTGGTAGGGCCGGTGTAACGTGGTAAGCGAGGCAGGAGAACACCATCTTTGTAGACAAGCATCAGATAATGTTATAAATTCTTGTTGCGTTGTTTCGGTTGAAAAAACGGTTCTCTGAAGCATTTGGGATTAATGCACTTTATTATAATTTTATTATTACTGTTTATCCAGGTACTGGTCAGTGCTGCCCAGGTAGCTCCAGGAATCTTATGGTAGACAGTAGAAATGTAACAGCTATAGTATATACTTTATTTCCACCAGAAGGCAGCAGAAAAAAAATATTATTGTCAATTCCCTATGTCAAAGCTGGTTGTATTTTAAGAGGGTCACTTTGTGTAGGCATGGGATCTGATTCCACCAGGATATAGACGGTCACCTATTTTATTGGGGGTTTTTTTTTTTTGCCTTCGATGGACTATGTATGTATGTATGTAACACCCCAAATGAACAAGGGTGACAGAAAAGCCTCTTTGGTAACGTTACATGCCTGGATCTCTACCGACTGTTATAAAGTAAAATGACAGCATTTGCGGAGGAACAGAAGTCTGCATCGGCGATGTGAGGGCGTTCCTTGCTATGCGTAAAGATACCTCCCATTTTCACTGTGCAAATACACTTGAATTTTGCTGGAGGTTTGGTCTCTTCCTATTCTTTAAATGAGACCTATTTCAAACCATCTAATTACACTTTGTCAAGGTAAAAAAACAAACCAACTTCAAATACACAAAAGGTCCACGCACAATGAAGACAGACCCAATGTCCCTTCACGCTCTTTATTATTTTAAGACCTTAATGAGAATAAAACGAGCAACATTTTGGGAAAAAAAAAAAAAGTTTTATCCAATAAAAGGAGAGGTTCTACAGTGTTGGAAGTTGGAATTTGATGCGGTAGTTATATTTTTGAGCGATGCTTAGTTTCCTCAGTGATGCAGGCCCATCGCAGGGCGTTAATAGAACTGGTATTTTGACGATTAAAGTACCACAATGATACCTGTAAAATAGACTTCCCAGTGCAAAAAAAAAAAAAAAATCCTGATCGGTTTTTGCCCTTTGCTTATTCTAACCCATGTTCTGTGTTTTACCATTGCTGACAGCTATTACAATCCTAATATTGGTTTTCATACTTCTAAGCCAATAATGTTCTTTCTGTTTAATTCATCAGTTACATTTTTAGATGTTTAATTTAATGCGTTCTAAATTATGATATTGTAAGGACACCCATTACAGAAAATGACCTTTCTCCTAAAACTGATTTAATATAGCTATTTAAATCTTCATGTTGTAAATCAACCCAGGGTCAACTGGCTTGGAAAGTTCTCGGCTGTGTTAATAAGTATCGCCTGCCTTTGGCTAAACACACGGTAAATTAGACCTGAAAGGGGAGATGGCTGTATTGAAAAAAAAATGTAATTATATTCTGAGAACAAATTGATATCCCAGCAATGTAAAATTACTTTGCACTGTGCATTTTATATGTGTGGTGAATAAATAATTAATTGAGGAATACGTCTGATATCCTTTGATCGGAAACTTAATAAGCGTTAAATAAAAAAATGTACAAAAAAACTCCTTTTCTTTTCTGAAACTAATATCAAAATGCATCTTTAAAGAATTAGGAACATAGACACATTTGTTTCAAACTGTCTAAGTTAGGAGAGCAGAGTGCAGTGTAAAAAATAAATAAAAATAATATATATATATATATATATATATATATCAATTTCCATGCAAAAACTTTTTTGGGCATGCAGTTAATCTTTGAAATGTGTAGAATCAAATGTAAATGAATTGACTTGTGTAGCATGATATCCGATTAACTTTTAAGGATACAAAACTTTTTACACTAAAATAAACTCGCTCGTGCTGTACTCGCTGGGAACTGTTGCTCCCTTGTTACATAAGAACACTTTATCCATACCCGACATTGTCAGTCTGCAAAATCCCAGGCTGCACTCTCAGTGATGTGACTGGTTCCTAGTGAATGGATAGGCTGCACTCTCAGTGATGTCACTGGTTCCTAGTCACTGGACAGGCTGAATTCTCAGTGATGTCACTGGTTCCTAGTGACTGGATAGGCTGCACTCTCAGTGATGTGACTGGTTCCTAGTGAATGGATAGGCTGCACTCTCAGTGATGTGACTGGTTCCTAGTCACTGGATAGGCTGCATTCTCAGTGATGTCACTGGTTCCTAGTGACGGGATAGGCTGCATTCTCAGTGATGTCACTGGTTCCTAGTGACGGGATAGGCTGCATTCTCAGTGATGTCACTGGTTCCTAGTGACTGGATAGGCTGCACTCTCAGTGATGTCACTGGTTCCTAGTCACTGGATAGGCTGCATTCTCAGTGATGTCACTGGTTCCTAGTGACGGGATAGGCTGCATTCTCAGTGATGTCACTGGTTCCTAGTGACGGGATAGGCTGCATTCTCAGTGATGTCACTGGTTCCTAGTGACGGGATAGGCTGCATTCTCAGTGATGTCACTGGTTCCTAGTGACGGGATAGGCTGCATTCTCAGTGATGTCACTGGTTCCTAGTGACGGGATAGGCTGCATTCTCAGTGATGTCACTGGTTCCTAGTGACGGGATAGGCTGCATTCATCATCATCATCATCACCATTTATTTACATAGCACCACTGATTCCACAGCGCTGTACAGAAAACTCACTCATATCAGTCCCTGCACCATTGGGGCTTACAGTCTAAATTCCCTAACATATATACACACACACACACACAGACACATAGACCAGGGTCAATTTGTTAGCAGCCAATTAACCTACTAGTATGTTTTTGGAATGTGGGAGGAAACCGGAGCACCCGGAGGAAACCCACGCAAACACGGGGAGAACATTCTCATGAATATAGGCTCAGCTTATTAAAGGCTGCCTCTGTGTGTAGGTGATGGGTGCACTTTAAGGCTGCATGTGATCTGTATGTTCAGTAGGTCAGAGAGTTCCAGGTTTGAAGAATCTGTCTTCTTAAATTAAAAAAAAAAAGAACCCTGACAACCTTGTCCTCATAGAGATGCGTGCACAGTGTATTTATACATCGGGGGAAGGCTCAGACACATATCAACACTGCATGCGCATGTTTGTAATTGGTCCATTGCTTCCTATGGAGAAGTATACACGGTGCTCATTGGACAATGTAAATGGACCGTCGCTGTGAACGCTGTTTCTACTTCACCGTAGTGATCAGTGGTCCCTGTTACAAATGATGTCTGCTGAATTTACTGTGTTACTGGATGCAGCTCAGACCAGCGATGCATGAAAAATGCTGCAACACACTGTCAGTCTTCTCTCTGTATCATAATTGCGATCCCTGGTGTGTTCTGTAACTTCAAACGACCCGTTGTTGATATTTTGACAGGTTCACTGCCCATCGCGCTGCTCATTACTGGACTGATGAATTGATAACTATGGGGAGTCCATAGGTCAGTGTTGGCTAACCTGTGACACTCCAGGTGTTGTGAAACTACAAGTCCCAGCATGCTTTGCCAATATATAGCAGCTTATTGCTGGAAGGGTATGCTGGGACTTGTAGTTTCACAACACCTGGGGTGTCACAGGTTAGCCAACACTGCCATAGGTCCATGGTCTCTGCATTATTTTAATCTCACCCCCCCCCCTCCCCCCTGAAGTGTCTGTCCTCATATTTATGCGGCTACTGGCCTATCCAGTTAGTTGTGCTTGAGGGGGGGGAGGTGCCAGCATCTTCGTGCTGCTCCCGTAACAACTGTATGGTTAGAAATTATTTATTTTCTACAACCTCATCTAGAGCCTTGTTTCTAGAGCCTTGTACTGACACAGAGCTTACACAAAGATTTGTATCCAGAGCTTGTTGTGTTGCAAGAATTTAAATTCGACGCTTGAGACGGCTTGAAGAACATCTCTAACCAGATATATTATTTAATATGTGATGGAGTGTGAATGTCACAGAGGATCATTTTCCTTTCAGTTTGTGACAGGAGGTAAACCTCTGACAGGGATGTGTGTGATGGAACTTGACTGGTGAATGGTCGTTGGGAGAGAGTTCCAGAGGTCAGGCGCAGGCAGATAGGATCTTGCAGTGGTAATAAAAGTTGGTGAGATTGGGCAGCTCTGAGAACAGGGGAGAAGTTGCCCAGGTCTACGTGAAGGAATTTAGGGTGGAGCAGGAGGAAGTAAGACCTATATATGTAGAAGAATGTTGCAGGTTACATGGAGCCAAGAAGA
The DNA here is from genome assembly GCF_038048845.1 of Mixophyes fleayi. Taxonomy (NCBI): domain Eukaryota; kingdom Metazoa; phylum Chordata; class Amphibia; order Anura; family Limnodynastidae; genus Mixophyes; species Mixophyes fleayi. The sequence goes on along the minus strand of NC_134403.1, from coordinate 368,025,894 downwards.
CCAGACACAGACTGGAAGGTAGAACATGCGATTCTTGCGGCAGGATGAACATGATGACTATAGTCCATCTGGGACAGAATTAGGGCATGTATTCGTGTTTGAGTGAGGTTTCAGCTGCAATTTGAGGACCAGAGTGTTCAGCCATTCACTTAGAAATGACTAATATGTCATTTCTCAGATGTGACTTTTGCTATTAACAAATAGTTGTGTCATAAACGTAGAGCATATAGTAAAATCCTCAAGAGACGGGGACTAATGGGAAAAGAGAGGAGGGCCATACACGTATCCATGAGCCAAACCGACAGCCGAAATAAAATGAGTTCCCAAAGGACACACTTAGTGAATATTTCAACAGATATGACAATAGCCATAAAGAAGTAATTCACATGTATTTATTTTATGTGTTAACCCCAATATATGAAATTCTACTGTTTGGGTAAAAAAAAATATGCAAAAGGATAACGCATGAATATATTTTAATAAATTTAAAAGTAGTTGGTATATGAATGAAACAGTTGGGAATGTCTGTAGTAAAGCATTGCATTGTGTGAATATTTTTGCTGAATGAAATGAGAAGTCCACAGCTGGATTATGACCGAATCATCCCCAAACCTTCCAATCTCCACAGTGCCCAATATTTATTATACCACCATTGTGTTCCTATAGATCAGCCTACTAGGGCCTTAACCAATCTTGTCCTTTAGGATTCACAAACGGTGAATTGACCATTGAGCCAGCAATTTGTGCAGCCATAAAAGGATATCCTGAACATATTCATGTTGTATTAATGCTACGATCACATCATTATCAAGTTGAAGGCAAAAGAAGCATTCTCATTGGCTATAGAGCTATAGTTGCTTTTCTTATGGGGAACTATGTTAACCAATCAGAAGTCACTGTAGAAAGAGTAACCACTGCACACATAACCTGCTGTTTGCTTTTAATTTTGAGCCTTTATACCGAATTAAATTGTCTGATAGTTCTATAGTGCACGGTGTAATAATCGCTCTGATCTTGTTCAGCTGATATGTTTCCTGCTTACAGCGCCAAATAGTCAGAGCAGGGTGTAATGTCCAGGATCTTACTGGATACTATAGAATGCTAAACACCTTGAAAGACCAGAAATAACTAGGTGGATCTTTACTCTCCAAATGTTTATTAGTGCTAGTAGTGGTAACGTGAGCCAAGGATAGGGAGACTACAGTCTTCACCTGCATTTACCATAAGACCCTGAGAGTGTAAGAGGGCTAGCTAGGACTGACGTTTGTTAAAATGGGCTGCTCAGCCTCTGTTACACACTACACCCCACTTCTGATAATCTGAACACAGCTTCTGTGCCAAACTCAATGTCTTTATTTATTGTGAATTTTGCAGATCATTCACTCTTGAGAAAATGAAGGGGGATTCGGGAGTTCGCTGTTTCCAGGGTATTCTTATATTCGGAAATGTGATTATTGGGGTAAGCAGATGTATAAGTATATATAATGTGGTAACCTTAACTTTACATACATATTATATTGTTGGGTCCTAAATATGTTCGTTTCCCCTGCTGTGCCCCTCCTTGTGTGACAGAAATTTATTTTTGAAGTCTAATGTCTCTGCCTACCCCCCAACATTTGTGCATGCTAGGGGACATATTTATTTCTTCTACCTTCATTGACTCGCTCCCACCATTTATAATAGTGCCCCTCAGCCTCACATAATGCAGTAAGGTGGGTGTATGCCTCCTTTGGTACAAAGATGGGGGTTTGAAGCCAGGAGAAAACATTTAACCTGCATTGGTGTAGGTATACAGTAAAGGCAGCACATAACGAATCTCCTTCACTACATGCCTCCTCTGAAAGATTCCCCGTAGACCCAGTAACCAGTGATAGTAAAGTAATGGTGGAGATTGGCCTGAAAGGTGGGAGTGTAAAAGCAGGCTTCTCTGGTGGCTATATCCTTCAGTCCTCTTGTGATCACTTTTGCTTCACTTTCTGCACAATTGTGTTCTACGTCTTAGAAACACAACCTCGTTTGACTGTGTCCCGTGAATTGGAACATGTGATAAGAATTTTTTTATATATTTTACGGAAGTTTTGTGTTAATCTGCTATTGATCTCTCACCGTTCCTCCCTGTCTCGCCAGTTGTGTGGCCTTGCCCTGACGGCGGAGTGTATCTTCTTTGTGTCGGACCAGAACCGCCTCTACCCGCTACTTGATGCCACTTACAACGATGACATCTTTGCAGCAGCCTGGATTGGCATCTTCACCGGATTCTGCCTCTTCTTGCTGTCTCTGCTGGGCATAATCGGTATCATGAAATCAAACCGGAGGATGCTTATGGCTGTGAGTCTTTAGGGTGCTTGATCTAAAATGTGCTTTTATATTGTAGTTTTTGTTTTTATTTTTTGCTCTCTGTATTACTAGCCTGAGTTGCAGGTCATACTGGTACAAACTGCAACCCTGGTTGGTTCCAAATCGCCAAGACAGAATTTTACCGAATGTGTCCTACGTACATTCAGCTCCTTCTATTGGTTCTTTTCTACCGACCCAATTCTATAGTTGTTATAGGAGTATCGATCATCTGTTTCCTTTTTATTTCTTCAGTATTTAATCCTGATGTTCATCGTCTACTGCTTCGAAGTGGCGTCCGCGATCGTTGCGGCAACACATAGGGACTTTGTAAGTATTTTGTGACCACATCGGGGATGTAGATTTTTCAATAAGTTCCCTGAAGAAGTTATTTATTTAAAGTGCTCTCACCCGTCCGCAGTGCGGATGGATGTTGGGTGGAGGCGGCTTTTTAAGCAGTTGAGATCATTATAATGAAGGGGGTAAAATATTGTTTTGTATGTCTTTCGAAGTGTAACAATGCTCGCCAAAATAATTCATTTCTCAAGGGAGTAAAATTATTTAACGCAGATTTAGGGGCCTGTTAATTAATGAGATCGCCTCTGCGTCAAGAAGTCTGATTTTTATTTTTTTCATTGCGGACTACATAGGCAAACCGAGGGGGGTTTCCTAGTGCCTGGAAACCCCCTCCAAGCCTGGGGCACTGTATAATTGAGGTGGCTGGACCCTGCTCCCGCTTCACACTGCTCTGCTTGAAAAGGGAGAGCTGTGTGCACCTAACAGTAGTGCACGCAGCATTGCCCATGTATATTATGGGGATAGGAAGAATTGGAGAGCAGCCAAGCACTGTCTAAAATTATAGCCACGCCCACATGGATGCTGGCCACGCCCACTGGCGGCGTGGTGTGGAAACCCCCCTCTACAAATCCTGCGTTTGTCCCTGGTCCTTAATTTCCTTTACCTGCATGCTCGTTGGAACACTCGGCCAGACTACTGAACCCCTTATATCAGTAAATTTCTAATTTATTATCTGGTAGCTTTAGTATGGTATGGGGGAAAGTTTCTTGTTTCAGCCGAGGACAATTGTGCATCTCCTTTACTTTTTTCTTTTTAATCATGTGTTTTTGCTTTTGTTTTTATCAAGTAATTTTATGCTTATTTTTGTAACTTTTTTGAATCACAATGTAACGTTTTTTCAAATTTTTTTTTTTCTCTCCACTATAGTTCATTCCCAACCTATTCCTGAAACAAATGTTGGAATATTATCAGAACAATAACCCTGTCAACAGTGATGATTCTGCTAAAATTAATGGCGTGACGAACACCTGGAACAACCTCATGCTTATGGTAATTGCAAAAATGTTCTATGCCGAATTGTCCCTAGCACAGGGGAATGATTATACTAGATGTAGTTTCTTTCCACAGCCTCAAGAGGCTTTATTATAAGGGGATTATTGCACTTGGTTACATTGACAGAAGATCTGTAGGATATTAAGGAATTATGGGAAGAGAATATAAACAATGGGCACTGTACTAACTGATAAGCAGACTAACTAGCACCATCATAGTAACTAAGCAAAGTCCGATTACAAGTATATATTTTTTTTATTTTTTATTTTTTTTTACATATACAAAGGGTAAATTAGGGATAGTCCCTATAAGAATTAATGCAGAACAAAGTTCATCTCCAACTAGTGATGAGCAAATATCTACAAACATTATACAAGGTGATTCTGAATTGTAATTCTTAATGCAGTGGACTATAGCTGAAGACCAAATGTTTTTAATCGATGATATCAAATTTAAGGGGCTCATTTTGCATACACGGAGCAAAGTCAATCATTATATCATAAAAGGATAAGACACTTGGAAGGAATTGCAGTGAAAATATAACTTGTGTCCCCTACACTGTAATTGGCTGTTTTTGATGTTGCATTATAGTGAAACTTTGGCACTGCATGAAGCCGTTATATAGAACCCGTTACAGCGTTTTAGACCGGTGCGCCGTGGAGCTGACTGGCTGTAGTGGATTAGCAATGTGGAGTCTATACACCCTGTTCCATCATTGCTGGGGGACCCCTTTAATATTTGGCAATGAGATAGAAGATGATACAACAGACTACGCTGCAAGAGCATAACTTGCGGGAGATAAAGCTCAGCTCCTTTCCCAGGGAAATTAATCTATGCACACAATACAACATCCCCCCCCCCCCCCCCATGTATAGTCTATAGGCCATACATGGGGGGGAGGGGGGACCACTTTTCAATGTTATTAGTTTGGATGAAACATTATTTTGGGGAAAGCTGTTAATAGAAGATAAATGGGTCACTGACATTATCGCAGGTATCACATAACCTAAGTGGGACCTCTTTCCTCTTCCAGAAAAAGTGTTGCGGCGTCAACGGTCCGGGAGACTGGCAGGACTACCTGTCGGCGTTCCGGACATCCAACGCCGACTCGGCTTTCCCTTGGCCCCAGCAGTGCTGCGTCATGAATGGACTCGGGCAGCCGGTGAGTCTGCAGGGCTGCCGGCTGGGGATTTCTGGATACCTGAACCTCAATGTAAGGAGCTTGTTGGTGGTTTTACTACAATGTTGTTTTTGTGTTTATTTTACCATATAGTGCTCCAGCTTGTGTAACGTACTGCTCATATCAAGGTATATTTGTGTTTGTCGTTTGGGGGGTTATTCCCTCCCCCTCCCATGCCTTGACCATTTTTGAGCACTGTTGTGACACAAGTGACTGCTCTGCTCGCCAAATATAAGTATAATTTACAGGAGTTATTCTTTATTTTTATTGTTATATTTTAACTTGTGTACATTAATTTGTTATGTTCCTGGGTACTGTATAACCATATTTTAATCATTTTGTTCTCTATCCAAGGTTTTTATCTTTATTTTGTTTTTTGTGTAGTAGCCCCCCCCCCTCCCCCAATAAGTCAACAAATATAGGCATTGACCGATCCCAATTAATTAGTTGTGGATTGATCAATCGTATCCACATTGATCAGTAGTTTTCAGTGGACAAACTTCATCCCCGAATAGTCTGATTTGAAGTGTGTGTATTGTAACTGTTTTCCTTTGTAATATAACAATCTTACACTGGTCCCTACCCGGCAAATATCTTTCTGCTCTGAAGGATCAAAACTCTACTATAATATTGTAATATGATTACAAACGATTGGATAGTTATAACTGTGACCGTAACATTTATATACTGATACTGCTGTACGCTGACTCGTGTGTATCCAGCTTCAGTCACACGTTGTATTTATATATCTGTGTGGAGTTTGTATGTTCTTCCCGTGTTTGCGTGGGTTTCCTCCCACACTCCAAAAACATACTGGTAGGTTAATTGGCTGCTATCAAAATTGACCCGTGTCTGTGTGTCTGTGTGTCTGTGTATATTAGGGAATTTAGACTTTAAGCTACAATGGGGCAGGGACTGATGTGAGCGAGGTCTCTGTACAGCGCTGCGGAATCAGTGGCGCTATTTAAATGATGATGATGATGATGATGATATATCAGATTCTAAACTTTGTTTCTCTGGGATCTGATTCCTCCAGGGATGCTACGACGAGATTGCTGGGCCACTGATGCGTCACGCCTGGGGCGTAGCTTGGTTTGGATTTGCTATCCTGTGTTGGACGGTAAGTCTGTTAATTATTGTTGCCACAAAGCCGTTTCGTGATCTGTAAAATAAATACAGGGTTTTTTTTTTTTAGAGGTTTTGTTTTTTACTTGCGTTTATATTTTTCAATTGTTTGTTTTTCAGTTTTGGGTGCTGCTTGGAACTATGTTCTACTGGGTCCGAATTGAATATTAAGAGGCATGCCTGCTAATCTTCATCCTTGGAGGTATTAGGAGAGATCTACAAACACGTGGCAAATATGGAAGACGGGAGTCAACTTTAACGTTTCGCAACGCGGGCTGCTCCTGCTCACTTATGAAATATTGGCCAATGGACTTGTGTTTTTTTTTGGGGGGGGGAGGGTTAACCAATGCTGTATGACTATTTTAGAAGTCAGATGACATTGTGATTGTACAAATATATTTTTTTGTGTATATGTGATGCTTAGAACCTGTCAAAGTCTTGCAATGTGGATCTTACAAGTCTAACTAAAGACTAACCCTTTATTCCCTCTGAAGTGTTTTAAATATGTCGTCACATATCTTTATGTTGCATTTTTATTTTCTTTTGTTTGTTTTTTTTGTTTTTTTTTCCAATTTTAATTGTGTATTGAAGTTTAACGATCCTGTGCTCATGGACAAGTAATAGTATTAATCTGTCTTCCTCTTCCATCTAAACATATTATAGATTTTTTTTTTTCAGTCGAGAATCACTTAAAATAGGTGGTGTCACACAATTAAAAGGAATCCTTTGCCTAAAAGGCAAGTTGATCCCATTTTTAAGACTTTTGACATTCACAAACATGGAAAGTCTATATAAACTGAGATATTTCCGATTCTGTCTTCCTGTTTGTACAGGATGTATCTTTTGTACTTCTACCTCTGTCAGCACTAAGGGACTGCTTGTTCTCTGAATACTAAAGCATTAAACGTGGTCTACTTACTACATGTACTCACTTTATGGTTATTGAAGAGAAACCCAAACCAAAATAAAAGTTTGTGTTGTAAAGTTATCTGTTCCTTTCTTTTTAACAAGATATGGGAATGAAATCCTTTAAATGTAAATTATTTTGAGTGCTTCTAAACAATCCAAGTGTCAGCTCTTGTTCTTGGGGCTGCTAATCTCTTAATTGTCCAATATTTCTTCAATGCAAAACTACTACCTTGTATTCTGCAATGCACATAATCCTGGGGGCACAAGAGTATTACACCCCCAACTGGCTGGAGGGCATACCCAAGTCTCCAGCTCGCCTGCATACATTAGAATGGGCAATTTGTTGGGACTGAATAAATTTTCATGACAATGTAGTCTTTCAGTTCACTCCCAAATGTCAGAGAACTCTGACACACATCACGCCCCCAGCCCCGATTCCCACTTGGTCTCCCCCCCCCCCCCCCCCCCCCGGATCTCTCTGCCCTAGGTGGGAGATCATCTTTTAATATCCTGATGTCCGTCAAGATCTGGAAATCTTAGATATTTTGTGAATGTTGCTCATGGCTCTTTCTGCCTCCTTATTTTTTGTTTAGGTCAACTTCACCCCCCTTTCTAATGCTTCTTCTTAAGTGTAGGGCAATTGATTGGGTCTACTAGGGAAGGTGGTTAATCTGGTTTCACAGCAGATCTATAAACCTTGTTATGTGATGACCCTGGTCTCACAGCCCCTACTTGATTATTAGTTCTTCCATCCGCATTCCTTAAACTGGAGCAGCCGGTCCGGCCTGAAAGATGCTTTCCCCTTAGCAAACTTGTAATATTTATAGAGACGTATTCAGGTCCCACAACCTGATACCTCTGGTGTAAACAACAAATATTCGTGCATATCATGTGTGTAAAATGAATGCAACATTTTTAATAAATATTTGCATGTAAATGTATTGCTAATAATTCATATAGGTTTACACAGTTCAAAATCTCTGACAGCCTTGTTATTCTGAAATCAATAAACATGTATCCTGTATGAAACTAATCACAGTCCTAATTCATGCCCAAAGGTAGCAAATGACTTATTTTTTCTTTTATGTAAATTTTTTTTTTTTTTTTTTTTTTTTTAGTACAAGCAAATGCAACTCTGTATTTTGTACTGGTCTTTTACTCTGCTCTCCCTGACGGCCCCCGTCCAGGCTCTGTCGTTAGGGCGGACCTCCCTGACGGCCCCCGTCCAGGCTCCGTCGCTAGGGCGGACCTCCCTGCTGACTGCCCCGTCCAGGCTCTGTCGCTTGCATACCTAGGGAGGTTTTGGTAGTGTCCCAAAGCTTTAGGCGGGGGCTACAGTTACCCCTATTCAAACATTATAATGGGTGCCACCTTATATATTTCAAATAAATGGGCTAGATGGAACACCGTCTGCTGGTGGTGGTAGTTTTATTCTTGCCCTTGCTATACCCGAAATCCTCCCTATAAGTCTTGTCAGTGATAGAGGTCTCTAATCTTGATCCTTTGGTTACGGTAGATTATTGGGATGTTGTAATGAAACATTATTGTTCCAGTAATAATACATTACTCCTGTTACCCTCAGGAGTCTTTAAACAAGAACAGTTGTCTCCCCATCATACCCGTTGAGTACACAACTATCTTAAAGGCATTTATAAAGCCGTCCTTCTACTGATACTAAAGAACCATTGATCTTACGGAGGCACTGATTGATTGATATAGACATAGGTGGATCATCAACTAGGCAACCTATGCGCCCGACTAGTTTTCAGGGAGCACTGAGGGAACTGGATTCCCTTAAACCGTTTTTATGTTTTGCGTTTTTTGACAGGAAATGTCCAGTGTCACATGACACGTTGTGGACGCGCTTCGTGGTAGAATATACACAGTAACACCTATATTCTGGGATCAGGTTTCAGATTGAAGCCTCCAAAAACATACTGATAGGTTAATTGGCTGCTATCAAAAATTGACCCTAGTCTCTACATCTCTGTCTGTATGTATATGTCTATGTGTGTGAGTGTGTGTCTATATAAGGGAATTTAGACTGTAAGCTCCAATGGGGCAGAGACTGATGTGAGTGAGGTCTCTGTACAGCGCTGCGGAATTAGTGGCGCTATATAAATAAATGATGATGATGAGGAAGCCTGTGTATTATACGGATTAATGTCTCCCCACTGTTACATTAATATAATATCAGAAATCATCTCATCATTCCGCTACCTTTATAAAATCACTTTCCCTCCAGCCTGTCTATTATTTCATTATAATCCTTCTCCATGCCTTTATAATATCCTTGTACTTTATAGTGGGACTTGCATTAACACCATTATATCTTCCGCGTCAAGTGAATTTAATAAAGATTTCTTTTTGTTTAGTGTTTGTTATATGACTTGTGTGAGTTCTGCATCGTTAAGAGCTTGATTGTCAGGATTGTGGACGTTCGGTGGCCTTAGGGCATCACTTCAATTATTCCAAACATGAGGTTTGCCTGATAGTTCACCTAAACCGGTAAAACCAGATTCCCCTCTGCAAGCTGCACCCTCCGTCTGAAAGATCACGTAACCCAACCAATGCCATCCCGTTTGCTGAATGCTCAGAGTAGAGTTGTGAATGTGGTGTAATGTGTGCGCTGGCGCAGTGGGAGGAGCAATATGTGGATTTGTAGCCTGGCGATGTTGGCCTATGTTGGAGAATATACATTCATGCTGGTCTTTATCATCAAGGGCAAGGTATCGTTGATCAATGTGAAGGAGGATGCTGGGAAATCCCTATATTATGAAGGCCAATTAGTGGGTGGGGCCAAAGAAAGAGAATTTATGGACTGCATAGCATGCAGACCTAGCACATTTCCCCAAACAATGACGAGCATAGTAGCATACCTCACAACCTTTGAATTTGGTGACAGAGTAAGTGCAACGTGGGAGTGGTTGCATAACATTGGGGAGTGACATGTCCCTCGGGGGTGTGGCTAGCACATCTGAAGAGCTAGGTCTCCCACAACCTCCCTAACAACCCATACATTGCTGTGCACACCAATGTCGCCTACAACGACCATTGCCATTCCCCTTTACCTAATGGATCATGTCCTGCTCGCACCTCTTAGAGCGCGTCCCTTCATCATCATCATTTATTTTATATAGCGCCACTGATTCCGCAGCGCTGTACAGAGAACTCATTCACATCAGTCCCTGCTCCATTGGATCTTACAGTCTAAATTCCCTAACATACACATACATACAGACAAGACAGAGAGAGACTTGGGTTAATATTTGATAGCAGCCAATTAACCTACTAGTATGTTTTTGGAGTGTGGGAGGAAACCAGAGCACCCAGAAGAAACCCATGCAAACACGGGGAGAACATACAAACTCCACACAGATAAGGTCATGGTCGGGAATTGAACTCATGACCCCAGCGCTGTGAGGCAAAAGTGCTAACCACTAAGCCACCTTTTGATTTAATGTAAATGAGGATAAAAATAGCTGCAATATATATTGTTACAAACAATATATTTTTTGTGGGATAAGTTCTACTTTAGTTTTTGTCACTACTTGCTGAAACATCCATTCGCAGACTCTTAAAAGTAACAAACAATTTACTAGTGTACAAATCAAGTCTTTTAGAAGCTGGTTGGCTGTCAGGAGAGCTCCATCTAGTGGCAGCAACTGGGAATAGCGCACATCTATCTTTTATACTGTAAAACTGATGTAGATAATTAGTAATTAATATTCTTATACTGTACTGTGTGACTTGTGAAGCTGCATTGTTTTACGGAAAACACCTGCTAGTCTTTTCAAAGACTTCACTGAATCTAAAACCACTTTCTTCTAAAGCTTCTTACACTGGTAATATATTTTACACTCACTGACAACTAGCATTTTTTAGTACGTTTACCAAACTTGCTCCAAGGATGAAGATACAGCAATTTGAATAGGACAGCGGGACACGAATGGCGAACAGAAAGGAGAATGTCAGGTTTTCTGACCTATTTTTCATTCTTAATAATGGATGAAAATGTTAGTTTATCTTTCCTGGCCCTCTGTAAAAACGATTCGCAATCCTGCTTCATGGGATATTCATGCAGGACATAAATTGCTGACACTGTAAAACAGAGCTTATAATTCATGCATAAATCATTAGAAATCTACAAGGTGTTTTGTTCATGGTTTTTATAATGTGCTGTCATCATGAATTTACTTTATTTCATTTTTTTTTTATTTCTTATAAGTCTAGTTAAGCTCCAGAGATGACAACTGTATTATGTCAAGGAATAAATATATTATTTGATAGTGACTAACACCTGTATATGTCAGACACTGTTTTATGTTGTCCCTCTGTACAGACCTATAGAGGAGGGGGGGAAGGGTCTTATTATTTATTTCAACTCATAATTCAACACATATATACGTAATCACAGGAGAGGGGATTTCTGCAAATATCAAGCCGGCCGCAGCGCCTGTGATTGTATTAAGTGCAAACACTGTTTTATAAAATACCTTTCATTTATTTTTTCTGATTCTTTGCAATCAAGAATATTTACATTTTTTAGGTTAATATTAGCTGGAATAAAGAAGACCGCGGTTGCCTAATTTGCAGGGCAAGCGACGGGACTGCAAAGTGGTCGGGGCTCCCATGACGCAATTCATTGGCATCAAACTACATCACAGCCCCACCCACTTCGCAAGAAGATCTGGCAGGATAAGAGAGGGATGCCTACTCTTCCGGGAGGATTTCCTGATATTCTGGAGTCTCCCGGACGTTCCGGGAGAGTGGGTAGAAGACCCTGGAACAAATGAAGATATGTGGAATATGGTGTAATGGTATTGTTATTATTATCGTAGATTTGTACACTATAATTGAGGAGTAGGGATTGGTGGTGGGAACGAGGGCTTAGGATCATGTTGGGGCTGTATATAGACAGAGGGACTACTTGATATGTGAGATCTTGAGGTCAGTTGGTAGATCGTTTCGGGGGCCTATTAGCGCAAGATAAGACAGAACGCCCGAGTTAGTATATAAAGTTCTTAGGTCTAGAAATTGATTCAATGCTGATACAGCGCAGACTTCTGCAGATTATTGGTACCCAATATATTTTGTTATATATTATATGCAATCTAGCTGCTTTGTCCATTTAAGTATTCAATAAATACTGTGGCCAATGGATTTCCTTTAATTACCCTTTTATCTGTCTCCTTCATCTACTGAGCTGGTGGCTCCCCCTGCAGGCAGGGGTTATAAGAGGAGAGTTATCCCGCGTTCGGGAGCGGCAGATGAGGGATTTATCGGGCGAGTACAGTGAGTGCGCACAGACACAAGTTAAGCTCATCCCTATGAAATGCTTCTTATTTTGCGCTACACAGATCTCGATATATGTTGGATCCGAGATGAAACTGTTGCACCTACTTAGACTGCATGCAAGATTGGGAGTTCCTGATGGGGGGACGTACTGACCCATCTTCGCTCCGGGTGCCTCTCTATAGATTTAAGGATGCGACTCAAAATACAGACGGCAAAAAAACACTGTGCAGCCGCGTGTGCGCTCGTACAAGATCAGCGTATCCTCGGCTTCAACTCTAAATCAGGCCCTATACGGACATACAGGAGCAGGGGCTGTAAGATTTACGATGCCGTCCTTAGATGGTGACCACCTTCTAAAGCAGAGGTGTCCGGGTTCAGTCCGTAAGGGCCACCAACAGTTCATGTTTTCAGGATTTCTTTAATCACGCACAGGGGAGTTCATCTATTATTCCTGGGTCAGTAACTATCCCGCCTGTTTCTACAGACAGAAATCCTTAGAACATGACCTGTTGGAAGCCTTTGAGGACTGAACTTGGACACCTCTGTTCTAAAGTGTCACCTTCTACCTGAAAAATGAATCTCCCGTAGCCAATAAAGAGACATAAAGACAGATTTATTTCTTATAAAAATGTGTTTATTTTCAAGACCAAACTGCAGTAAAAAAAAAACTAAACAAAAAACTGGACTCGAAAGTACATGAAATAAAACCGCCAACAACTATACAGCTGTAAGAATATTTATCCCCCCCCCCCCCCCACCTAATCAGGACAGCGATTAACCCATCAGTGCCTGGGCAGCCGGGTGGACTGTGACGTGTCTGCGTGCTGCAGGGGAGTATCGCAATACTTCATTTACAGATTCCAGTTTTATTAAATGTAAAGAAACAAAAAAAAGACATTAAATTAGCACCTCCTTCTGCAAGACTTCTGGTCCAGTTTTAAGGGTCTTCTTCACAGACCCCCCCACTTATATATATTTACTTATATTCTTCATATTTATATTATTGTACAAATATGTTTCAGAAACACTGCATATATATGTCACAAATAGTTACACAACACAGACAGTATACATATATTACAGCCAGCTCCACTGCGCTACCTGGGTAACGCCAAATGTTATACTCTTTGTAACTGTTGCAAACCTAGGTATGAAGACATCTCCTCATTGCAGGTGACTGTTCAAACCGGAGAGAGAGCTAAACTTTAAGAGAGAGGCTTCCACCTCCAGATAACTTTAACTTATTGGTTTGTACATTGCTTTGTCTTTCTACTTTCGGTCTGTGCTTTTCAGCCACGTATCAGTATCATCAGGCAGTTCTCTCTCTCTCTGCATTTGCATACACCGGTATTCAAAGAGCAGCTTTGTGTTGTCACCCAATTAAACATTCCTGCCCGGGCTAAAGACATGGGGCTTGAGTCATTAAGGAGAGCAAAGCATAAAAAAAGGAGTAACTTTGCACCTGGGCAAAACCTTGTTCCATTGGAGGGGGAGGTAAATTTAAAATGTGGGGACAGATTTATAGTTGGCTTAGGGCATGTCTTAAATCAACTTTAAATTTCAGTGTAAAAATCAAGCTATCAAGTATTTGTGTGCTAGATGAAAAAACAGCCAGTATTTAACTTATGTACAAAACAATAAACTAATGTGCACCCCTTGCATTAAAACATGGTTTGTCCCGGAGAACATTTATTCCTTTTTTTTGCCTTACTTTCCTTAATGACTCAGGCCCATGGTGTATAGGAAGCTACAAAGTTAAATCAATGTATATAGTAAAAGTTGCACAAGTGCGCAAACATAGCATTAAATCAAATTCTTCTGAAGGTGGAAACCCCTCTTCACCAACGACATCCCTCATCAACGACGTGACTCGCCTAACTTCAAAGAAAAGGTTGTCTTGCAGAAAGCACAATGTTCAACAAAGCTGTACGGCGGAGCCAACGGCTGATAAAAGCTTATCATTATATTATAATATACAATATTCTTTCACGTGGACCATCTAAAATGTTTAAACAATTATAAAAAATAAAACCCTCAATAAAACAAAACGATAGTTGCTCTGCTTAAAGTACACTTGCGCCTTACACATACAGCGGTGGCATCCAATTTGCCGGCTGTACCAGTATTCATGAGAACGCAGCCTATCGATTCACTAGGAACCAGTGACTTCACTGAGGCACGAGGCATTTTGTGAGGCACTAGTGAAATTAATAGGTAGAATATTGTCTCACACCACCAAACATCTGTCTCCGCCGTACAAAGGCGATATGACGCTTTAAATGTACTATTTTGAACTCTAGACTTTTTTTGCAAAGTGCTGTCGAGTTTCCATTTTGAACTGTATACGTGTATACACTTCTACTGACTTATAGGGCTAGATTTACTAAGCTGCGGGTTTGAAAAAGTGGAGATGTTGCCTATAGCAACCAATCAGATTATAGCTGTCATTTTGTAGAATGTACTAAATAAATGAAAGCTAGAATCTGATTGGTTGCTATAGGCAACATCCCCACTTTTTCAAACCCGCAGCTTAGTAAATCTAGCCCATAGTGTTAGTATAAGTGTAGGCTTATGGTAAAAACGCAGGCGTTAAAATGTACATTTGTGACTTTGTCTTAACATTTTATACATACACTGATGCGAACCGCCACAAGACTGCGCTATTTTACACGTGGATGTAAAGATTTATTTGTAACAAATCTTCATTATCTCGTGATTAGTCAAAGTATGTTAACTGCACTGCAGCTATACAGTATTGTTAATATTTTAGAATAAAACACGATAACGGCCAACAGGCAAAAAAAATAGGTTAACAAAACAAAAACTGACAGCTCAAAAACAGGATATTTCTTAGGTCTCTAAAACAGGTCACACTCATTAAACATGATGCTTTATTATGACATTTTAAGATACAGGTGGACCTAAAAAATGATCGTCTTGCGCGTTCTAAAGAAAGGCAGTTGAACAGCAAAAACAAAAATGTTCACAAATCAACAGATTTTTCCTATTTTGCATAGATCATTGTATCATTTTATAGACACGTTTGGGATTATATCTAACCCCTTCTCTGTAGCTATTCAATTTGCCTACCGCTCCGACTGTCCAAGATGACAGATCTCCGTTGCGGTTGGTAGAAGCAACTTGTAGATGTCTCTAGCCTTTGACCGTTTTTGGGGATTGTCATTTTATTCCTGAGAATAACCCCATCTGGGGTCCTCTGGTGTTCACACGTGGACTCTTGGGACGTGGTCTGTGTCGGACTTTTAATAGGAGCCAGAAACATTCTTGAGTCAACCGATGGGTGATCCATAATGGGAAAGGGTGGGCTAAACAGAATGAGACTTTGAGGTCTTCCTGGTCTGGACCTGAACGAGGGCTTTGAAAGTCCAGAAGGTCGTTCCATTTTGGATGACAAAGGTGTGTCCCCGGAAGCTTCCCCATCGGAAGTTCGCTTCCTACGGAGAACTGGAACATCTTGAGGAACACCGTGGTTACTATCTGCAGAAGAGTTCAAACTGGAATGATAGGAAGTATCAATAGCAACTGGATCATTATTCTCCTTCTCCTCTACAGCTTCGGCCTCTGTTTTTGGGCTCTGTGGAATGTCGTTATGTCCTGTAATTGAGGGTAAAATCTGCTTTGGAGTCGAGACGGGCTCAATGATCGCAGCTTTATCATCAAGCATCAGAACTTCAGAATCTGTGTTTACTGTCTGCAATGGTTGTGGGATTTGTGTGTATTGGACCTTTGGTGGTATAACTGGTACGGCCTTGGCTTGGCACATTTTTATCATAAAAGAAGCCCTAACTGCAGAAACACTCACAGGAGCGGAATTACGGCGACCTGCCGGTGCATGATCTGTTGATGTGTAATCCAAGTCCGTGCTTTGGTTTGGCAAGGAAGAGAGCGGTTTCTGGTTAAGGCTTTTCGATCGGTTGTACAATGATATTGTTGTGGCTGTACTTGACTGATGGACCTGTTGGCCTCTTACCTCAACAGAATTGGGAGTGGCTGCATTTTCAAATGTAAAAATGTCCCCTGATGTGGAAGGTAAATCTAAAGTCAAAGATGATGGTCGACTATTTGGTTTCTGCGACGCATCTTCATTGTCAACAATTCTGTTCTCATTTGCCTGAGCTTGGTTACAAACGTTGGTTGAAGTGTTTACCTCCTGGACATTAGGCAAAATATCTAATGAAGTTAATGGGACTGCAGGTGATATCACAGTAGGATTTAGAAGCTCACTGCCCTTCATCGGTGAAGGTTTTACTACAGGTTCAATATGCGATGTTCTGTCAATGATCTCAGTTTTAGAACAAGAATCAATTTCACTTCCAAGGATTGGGTCTTCTGGAAGGTTGGATATAACTTGTCTTGGCTCACTCTGTAAATTTTGGTTAAATAGATGATCAGCCCTTGATCTTATATAAGAACCCCCCTCTGCTTTGATTCCGGCAAGTTTCAGTGTCCACTGACTTGTTCGAGTGTCTTTGCTGTCCAGAGACAAACTACGTGTAAACCCTGGTCTTTTATATAGATCCCCCGTGGTTCCTCTCCTCTTTGGCTGTATTCCTGGTACTTCCTTCTCTAAAATGTTCTTTAATTTTGGAGAGTGTAGTGGACTTGTTACCCAGTGGTGATCTTCCAATTCTTCCAGCTCAAATGTATGCGTACTTTCCGCTCCAAGTTCATCATCGTTCTCTAAAGACTCACTCGATTTTCTCTCGCCTGACTTACTTTCCAAATCTTCTTCTCTTTCTAAATCCACACTCACTTGCAACCTTTCATCACCTTCTGTTTGAGGTTCTTCTTCTTTCAGACCTGAAACCCTTTCAACTATTTTAATGGGTGCAAGGTTTAAGAATCGAACACTGGCATCTTCAGTAGGCGTTGCGGGATTCGACCGTGAACCTTGCCCATCGATAAAGGTTAGCTCTCGGTCATTGCATTGATGTGTCTCTTGAGGTAGGGTTTTGACATTTTCCAGTTCTATCGTAATTGGAGGGATTAAATCATCATTTTGGTTTCTGCTTTCCTCTCTAATGCCACCATTGGTCACTCCTAAAGAGTATAAAATATCTTTTTCTTTACACAGTCCAGGTAACCCATCCGAAGAAGAATCTAGTTTTACACAATTCTTATTTGGAGTAGTTGGTGATGTTTCCGAGACAATTTCTGAATGTACGTCAAGATCTTCTTCGGACTCGATAATCTTCAGCTCATGTTGTATATTTGACCAAAGCGGGTTCAAGAGAGTGATGGAATCATCGTCCTCCTTAATAGAGAAACAAAAACAGAAATTTGAAATATGGCCGCACAACAAAACAGGCTTTGAATCTTGTATATCATGTTATGACTCAACTCATTAGTGTATTTGTACTACGCAAAGGTTCAGAACTAAATACCTCACAAAAAATTGGACATCTTGTGACAAGACTTTTCGGTAAGTATGGAACTATGTTCTGACTTCAAATTAACGACTTATTTCCAAGTGGTCTAGGATTCTGGTTTAGGTCAACAATAAGGGTAGAAAATTGAACTCAGTGGATTTAATGTCATCTCTTGTGGCTGATTTCTAATTGGCTTAGGTGCAAGTGGAAAATTATTGTGTGCAATAGTGCACTATTCACTGCAACAAACTCTACTCCATCTGTAGTTAGCTGGAAGTGAACACGTAGTAGATTCTAGGGTGAATTTCCCAATCCTGTCACTGAGTATGCTCCTACCTGGTTATTGGGTAACAGCTTATCCAGGTCATTTATCGGAGTCGTCTCTGGTGTCATCATTGGTTGTATTTCTGACCTGTTCGGCTCCACGTCACTTACTTGATGTATCTCATTGACGGACATCAATGTGGGTTCAGCCGGCTTCCTGTCCGCTGCAGAGATTGGCAACAAGTCAGGTAATTGGGACATTTCCAATAATATTTCCTTGAGCGTCAGCGTTCGATCATCTTCTGTGAAAACATCAAAATGAAGAAAAGAAGAGCATTAACGAGGTATTGTTATCAATTTTGCATCGATAAAATGTTTCAAAGAGTTCCAAACTGTGTTTACTCTGTTGGAAGCTGCAGGTGTTATCATAGTAGCCTCAATGCCTAGTAAAACAATAGGTAGCTGCATTATCAGAAATGAGCTGATAGTGTTGTCTATAGCCTTGGTAGCATGAGTCAGGCCAACTGTGTCAGTGGAGGAAGAGGCAACAAGGTAAGCCCAGTCCGCAGGGCCGGTAGGTATGTCTAGGTGCCCACTCGCCGTCTGGACCCCTCCCCTTACTCATACAGAGTTTTAGGCGTCCCCCAAAACCTGGTGCCCTAGGTGTATGGCTTTGTCCACCCATGGAAGCCCAGCCTGTGCCCTGTGTAAGGCTCCTGTAGGCCCAGCAGGGACCAATAGACCCACCAAGTACAAATCAATTGGAAGGTGCAAAAAGTGTCCCATTTAATGTATGGGACAAGAACCAATCTCCCTCCGGCGCCTTGTGGTGGTGAAAAATCCTTCCACAAAGTAAGGAACGTCCACCGTGCCCTCTCAAACCCTTTACACTCACACTCTTGTCTCTAATCTGTATTCCGCAAGGAACATTCAGAGATTTGCCAAACTCCACCCAAGAGACATTGCAACTTTTAAAACCCCATCAACATCACCCTCTTCCGCGTGCCTCCGTGTAATAATCTAACAATGCTTTTGTTTTATATTGCATTCATATATAGAGTAATGATATTGTAAAATAAATGTATAAACACCCGAAAACCAAATATGCCCCTTGAGGATCTTAGTTTTTCGTTCTTACCTTCAAAAAATTCTGGACTTAGATCTTTTAGACAAGGTCTCCTTGGCTCATGTAGTATCTTTATTGGTTCAGCCACCTCGGATGATCGAGCTCCTGGTTTAAGTCCAGTTTTGCTACTTGGCTCTGTAGACGTGGATTTGACACCTGGATCGGGTTCCAGCAGCGGTAGCTCCTCAAGGCTGGAGAGAAGGTGGCGCTCCTTGGAACTTCCTCTGCATGGAGTACTGTTAGCGCTAATGACTGCTGAGACCCGCAAGGGAACAGACACGGCAAATGGTTCCGAGATGTTTAAGGCTTTTCGCTGGTGTCTAGGTGAAGCTTCCAAAGGAAACAGGCTCCCGGGGAAGCTGGACTTGGCCGGGCCATCGCTAGAAGCATAAAACATCTTCCTTCCTTTCGGAGAGTTCTGCTCATTCTCTAGATCATCCCCGATTCGGAACACTTTCATTTGTTCAGGTGGTGGCTTCACCTGAGATGTCTTCACAGTGGATTTATCCTGGTTGGAACCTCCAATAGCACCAACTATTTCTTCATTGTCCCATTCGCTGTCCTGCTTGCTCACGTCATAAGTGCTACCGGTCCCTGTAGGTCGTGACTTGAGAACTGGTATGAAGAATCCACCAGTGGCCACTGACCTCTTGAATCGGCTCACTTTGTCATCCTCACCTACTTGAGGAAACATAAAATGAAGACATACTTTTTTGGGGGTCAGAACAGTCAAGGTTTCTCTACCTCAACTTCTCAACACAAAGCTGGCACGGCAGTAAGAGACACCGACACACTTCACTGATTCCAAGACCCTGCCTGATACCCCTACAGTGTCAGGCAGGAGGGTGTTTTAACTAGTCCATGTTTTAACAATTGTCTAGAGATTATAGTGTCCTCTTACCATCTATCATGGCTGATCTCCCTCAGCAGCAGCCAGTATATAGGTAAATGTCACCTACACTGTAGGTCCTACAGTAACATATACCACCTTTTATAGAAAGTTCCTTCAAAACAACTTTTAAACATATATTAATTCACATTAACTTTAGTTATTAACACTTCTAATTTGGTGGAGTATGTCATCACCAAAAACGGTGTCCATAAAACACTTACTGTAACCATAGCAAAACAATTAGACAAGAACTTTCACTGGTGAAACTTAAACAAGGCTGATGTTAAATCAAGCTGGTGTTTTCATGAGCTTTCAACATAATATTTCATGTCTATTTCACATATTGAACTGACTTTCTCAACATTTGGCTTTGCGAGTTGTATATTTTGTACTGGCAGCGTAAATTATTAATCGGCCAGGGAAACCTAGATCAAGATGGCATTTCAATTATGCTTTATTTGCACTAAAACACGCTTATAATGAAAAATAGCTGCAAGATAAATCATTGCCCGCTGCAAATACAGTAATATGTATTACAAAGTACCCATACACAATATCCTTTACATTACTCCAATGACAGGCCGTCCGCGTTTCCCGGCAGAGTAAATCAGCATGAGTATATTTCAATGTTATCGTGGGCTGAGTGGATCTGGCATTCCTTATATTATATTGTTTTCAAAAGTAGTAAAAAGAACTCATGTGACCTTATGCAAGTCCTTTAGTACATATATGAGCTGCATACTTACCTTCCGCAGGTATAGAGCACAAAGAGTCCATGCTCTTAGCCGGCCGTATTGTAGCTTTGTCTGTGAAAACAGAAGATTAGTGTTACTTGGAGCTAACGTCAATGTCACAGAAATGCATTCTAATGTGCTGCTATAACCTTCACAGGCTCAGTCGGGAGCTCTGTCCTACACTGAGGAGCTCTAACAAGAGGGATTAAGTCTGTGTGTAGGTGAGGTCATGCCTCAGCATTTAACATGTCCTGTATGAGACCCAGTGAGCAGAGATGAGTGACATTTTTAAGACCGTTCCACTAAATATTCGCCTCATTTGGCAGCAAAATTTAACCTGCCGAGTTTAGTCTAAAGTTACTATGAGGAGCGCTGCTAAACAATGTACTGAGAGGGAGAAGTGTGGGGAAAGAAAGGGGGGATTTTTAAATGTTTGAGCATAAATTGCAGATATTGTGCTAAAAAAAATTAATAAACATTGTATCTGGAAAACCTGTATATTGATGTGTTCTTAAGCTTAATTAAGCTGTCAATCAGTCAAATTTCAGCTTAGAAAATATATTTAGTATTTGTAATATATTGGAGAGCTCTGCTAACCATTTTATAATAAATGGTTCTTATTAATCCATAGTAAAACTGTAGATTTAGGCATTGTGGTATTTTTTGTTGTTTTTGATCAATTTATTTATTTTGGGCTTTTACTGAGTTTATGTGGACAGGATTATACTACCTAAAATCATGGGAAATATGACCACCATATAATATAACAATCATGGGAAATATTACCCACAAATTAATATAATATTCATGGGAAATATTACCACCATATAATAAAATAATCATGAGAAATATTACCATATTATAATATAAAAATCATAGGAAATATTACCACTATATAATGATCATGGGAAAAATTACCACTATATAACATAATAATCATGGTAAATATTACCACCATATAATAATTATGGTAAATATTACCACCATATAATATAATAATCATGGTAAATATTAAGACTATTTAATATAATAATCATGGGAAACATTACCACCGTATAATATAATAATCATAGGAAATATTACCACTGTATAATATAATAATCATAGAACATATTACCACTGTATAATATAATAATCATGAGAAATAATACCCACTAATTAATTTTTTTATTATTATTAATTATTGATTATTATAATCATGGGAAATATTACCAGCATATAATATAATAATTATGGAAAATATTACCACTATTTAATATAATAATATGGCAATGTTACCACCATATAATATAAAAATCATGGGAACTATTACCAACTAATTAATATAATAATCATTGGAAACATTACCATTATTTAATATAATAATCATGGGAAATATTACCCGCTAATTAATATAATAATCATTGGAAACATTACCACTATTTAATATAATAATTATGGCAAATATTACCACCATATAATATAACAATCATGGGAACTATTACCGACTAATTAATATAATAATCAATGGAAACATTACCACTATTTAATATAATAATCATAGGAAATATTACCACCATATAATATAATAATCATGGAGCATATTACAACTATATAATATAATAATCAAGGGACTTATTTCCATGTATAATAAACAATCTAGGTAAATACAATATATACAATATTTTAAAGTAAAATGAAATAATGTTATGGCTTTTGAACTTACTTTATGACTACAATAAAATCAGTGATTTCTATATTACTAGTTTTTTTGTTTTGTTCTGAAAAGCGATTTTCTTCCATGGAAGTTTTTATATACTGGAGTGGATATTATTTTTATTTACTTATTTTTAAGTAACCAGAGAAATTTTTTCTTTTTTTGGATTTCTTAACCTAGTTTGCGGTTACCTGTGTTAGACGTGTATATAAAGTTTATTTAACCACTTAATCATGTGTTTTGCTCCGTCAAGACCAAATCAATGTTTTGTTTTCCCTGAGAATAACTTTTCTGACAGTCAGTCTCTTCATTCAAACTTCATATTGTTTTTTGTGACCAACAGGAATTTTCTTTAGTAAAATATTGAAATAAATATTTTTTTATTCAATTTTATAAAAGGTAAATGGCCAAAATAAGAAAAACCATGCTACTAGGGATACAAAAATCTGTGTACTTTGATTAAGGTGTGACAGAATGATCGATACTTGCCCGGTCTATATCTCAGCTGTAATAATGAACTGATGATATGTCAACTAGCAACAGATGGTATATCAGCTTATCAATTCCCAGTAACCAGTGACATCACTGAGAATGCAGCCTATCCAGTCACTAGAAAACATTGACATCACTGAGAATGCAGCCTATCCATTCACTAGGAACCAGTGACATCACTGAGAATGCAGCCTATCCATTCACTAGGAACCAGTGACATCACTGAGAATGCAGCCTATCCATTCACTAGGAACCAGTGACATCACTGAGAATGCAGCCTATCCAGTCACTAGGAGCCAGTGACATCACTGAAATTACAGCCTATCCAGTCACTAGGAACCAGTGACATCACTGAGAATGCAGCCTATCCAGTCACTAGGAACCAGTGACATCACTGAGAATGCAGCCTATCCAGTCACTAGGAGCCAGTGACATCACTGAAATTACAGCCTATCCAGTCACTAGGAACCAGTGACATCACTGAGAATGCAGCCTATCCAGTCACTAGGAACCAGTGACATCACTGAGAATGCAGCCTATCCAGTCACTGGGAACCAGTGACATCACTGAGAATGCAGCCTATCCAGTCACTAGGAACCAGTGACATCATTGAGAGTGCAGCCTATCCAGTCACTAGGAACCAGTGACATCACTGAGAATGCAGCCTATCCAGTCACTAGGAACCAGTGACATCACTGAGAATGCATCCTATCCAGTCACTAGGAACCAGTGAGATCACAGAGATACTTCAGTACCAGTTTTTATGAGGCCTGCAGGCTCATTTCTCATGAATATTGGTTTATGTGTGTGACCAAAGCTTTTGAAATAATGCCGAGTAGATATTCTATACCCACCGCTCATTTCTTTCTGCCCTCTAACAAACACACTTCCATTACGGCTCAGTTTGGACTTTGATTCCGTTCCGGAACGACCCAGATTAAATATAGATTTCCATTTCTTAGACTTGGTGGACAGTTTCCTCCTACAGAAAAACAGAAGTGCCACAATGACAGATTACAATCAAATAAATAACGTGATCTATATTAGTGGTACAAACTGATGTGTGTTTTACAAAGAGCTGATTAATTGTCATTCCAGCCAATGTTAAATGTGATACGTTTATCACTTCCTAATGAATTGATAAACTGCATCCTGGAGAATATTAGCATCAAATGGGTGCCTGCAGTGTGAATAGTGCCCCTACCTTAATACCCCCACTTGTATCCCAAGGAATGTCCTAATCTCATTTAATCGTTAGTATTGGCCATTCATAGCGCCAACATATTATGTAGAGCTGTACAATTAGGTACATCAGTTCCTGCCTCAGTTAAGCTTACAATGATCCTTAAGAGTGTAATAGTAAAAGATTAAAGAAACCCAAGAGAAACATGCATTAACCATCAATAATTCTGTCACATATCAATGGAAGTAGCAATACACTAGTTAACGAACCGGCTAATGAAATACATCTCAATGAAAACGGCATAAAATAACCAATCACATTGTAGTTCTTAAAGCTAACCTCTAGGTGGCAGCATATGCTCATATCCACCATTTGGGTCAATTGCATAAGAAAAAAGGTTGCTTAGAAATCCTGGACTTATGTGACAGATAATTTATATTTATATATAATTGTATTCACAAGTAACAATCTGTACTTCTGTATGGGATAAAAATATTTACAAGGACAGTAACATATAGACATGAATATGACTGGCATTGTGTCAGCCAAGGATGATTCAAAGCAGCCGGTGACTCTGCCAGACTGTTGGTTCCTCGGGATGCTGCTATTTTGCTGCAGTGGAACAACAAGTGCCAGCATGCCCTGTCAGCCTCTGGCTAGCAGTGCATGCTGGGACACAGTTTCCACAGCATCTGGAATGCCATACATTACCTAACCAGATTCTGGCTGGCAAGACATGCTGGTACTTGTAGTCTGTGACCTGTGTATGCACTAAGGAGAAGGAAGCGCGTGTTGGAAATGTTTGCGTTACCTGTGTGACACTTTACAGTTCAAGCAACAACCAGATTAGTATATTGAAGGGGTTATAATACTCTCTGGAATGGAGATGATGTCAGACTCTTATTGATATCACGCATACTAATACATGAATTATGCAGACATGAATTATGACAGCCCCCCTGCGGCACTGTGATATTCATTTCCGCTCGTTAGTATTTTTGTATAAAAGGTCACATCATGCGCAAGATGATAAAAGTCCACAGATATTTTTTAATGTTGACTAATAAAATAAAATAAAGCTTTGCTTCAGAACGGCCATGTCCTTAGAGACAGAGACGGAATAACATTAACCCTTTGTTTCCCAGCTGGCTATAAATAGTCTGGTGCTCTTAGGAGTCGGTGCAGAGGCAAAATTATGAGGGTAACTAGAAAACAGCCCTCGGTCCTGGGACCCGGTGGACCCTGCATAATATTATCTGGTATTTGTACAGTGGGGGGGGAAATCTGCTGATTACGTTTGAAGTAAAGCATCACGGAAAAAGTATATTAACAACAAAATCATCCAGTCACATCAAGTGGTTCATTTAATGTTACTTTCTTTTATTTATTTTTTATAATAGTTATATGAAATAATGTAGTGGGCAATGTAATATGTATTCCCCTGATTATATACAGAAAATGACATTGAGCATTCCAGAACACATCTTATGTAACGTTGCTGAGAGCTGGTCAACAAATACGATTTCTCTCACGCAGTCGGCGTGGTTCTCCCAATTAACACCGGAGATCAGATCCAGTTCATATTTATCGATCCCGAGCTGCGGATAATCAGAGGAGCGAGCAAGAGGCGGAAGACGTTCCCCATCCATACCTTTGTAATAAGACCCCTGGAGAGACCCTGAACGTTACGTGTGCGGCTCCAGGTACACACAGAGGTGTTATCAGGAACAGATCTGCTGGTTGTACAGTAACACATTCCATGTAACATCACACACATTCTTCACATACTGAGAGAGAGGGTCTGGCCTGACGTTTGCACAAGGTAACCTGACCACTGTGGTGCCTCTGTAGCTTCTCCTTCGCTGCTGCAAGGGAAGAGGTTCTCACAACACAAACCATTATGTCTGTGGACAGGTAGAGAGTACCTGATCAATGACATCGTCCGAAGTGATGTCTTCTGGTCTCTGTTTCGTTTTCCAAATAAAATACTCTGAATTACGCTGCTGGATAATTCTAAGTTCTCTGTTATGAAACCTTCATGGCCGATCTAATGAATTTGTTAATATCAATGTACACTGACACTATGAAATATGACCGGTTAGCCTGATAATATGACACAATAACACATTGTGCGGACCTCAGGCCGTGCAGCATAGACTCAATTCCGCAGCAATTCTGTTGTGCAATTCTGCACAACGGTAGTTTAACCTATAATTCCTGGAATCCGGGGATAGGGTAGATACGCTGTCATAATCAGTGTTTGGGTATATTTCTCAAAATGTGATGATCACGTGTGGCCGCAATTTATCAATAAAATCTTGCCTAGCGCACCGTGGTTAAAGGTTAAATTACAGCCTCAACGGCCCTGTCTCAGCCGATATGCGGATGTGTCAATCCTCCCCTCCCTACATCTCCAATCTCATCTCTACCTACACTCCTACCCGCCCCTCCGCTCTGCCTCTGACCGCTGCCTCACTACTTCACTGATCACCTCTTCTCACTCTCGTCTTCAGGACTTTGCTTGGGCTGCTCCCCTGCTGTGGAACGATCTTCCCCGTTCCATCAGGTTAGCATCTACTCTCAAAGGCTTCAAGCGTGCCCTTAAGACTCATTTCTTCATTCAAGTCTATCAGTCCTCATAACTTCCTTGTCCTGTCTCTCTCCCCCAGTTAGTACCACCCTGTTTGTGTCTCCCCCTTCCCTTTAGGTTGTTAGCTCTCATGAGCAGGGCCCTCTTTCTTTGTGTGCTCCTTCTACTGTTCCTTCACCCTCTGTACCTCTTGGCTGCTTCGATAGCCCTGTTTTATTAAGCTTCGGCCTTCTTCTTGCTGATTTCTACCATCCCTTTCACTATCTGTCAGATATTATCTGATTTGCTTTACCCTGTCACCTGTGTTTGTATATATTTTTGTATCATGTTGTGTCTTGGTTCTGTTTTCTGTATATGTAATGTATGGCGCTGCGGACCCTTTGTGGCGCCTTATAAGTCAAAGATAATAATAATAATAATAATAATAATAATAAATGTGTGAGCTGACTAGTCATCTCGCGAATGAGCAGAAGAAAATGGAATTTGCATTTGAACTTTCAGTTGGCCTAAGGCATGGGGGGCGCCATTGTTGGTGGTAACCTCTTGATGTATAGGGTGATATGAAAAAGACCCCTATAGCCAGAATGTGAAGCATATCAGTAATACCTTGGGTAACCTTAGTCTTGTAGATCAGCAGAATTGTTATCAGAATTGCAGTCAGCCTTTGAAACACGCGTCTGGAACTTACTTGTTTTCTGGAAGGTCGATGACGGTGTGGAATAAGGTTCCGGTGACCGGCACGATCTCCGGTAGACTATTCTCCCGTCTCTCCTTCCGGGCAGGGTGGGTGGCTGACAGGCTGCGAGCTTGCGCTTCCTCCAAGCTGACCAGTTTCATAGGAAGCGATCCGGACGGCAACGTCATACTCTTCACTATCCGGCACTCTGGAGGAAGAAAACAGCCTGGTTATGACAACTCTTACTAAACAGGCAGCGTTATCTTTCTGGTCAATCTCTGTGCTTCACACTAAGACCTCTATATCATCCAGGCAGCGGTGTCGGCACAGACTAGTAAATTAAAGTCTTCAGGAAAGGGAAAACCATTTTAAATGACAACTCCAAGCACAAGGAGTAGCTTGATTTCCAATTTGGCAATAAATAATAAATGATTTGTACAAGTAAAGATATTGGGCCTGATTCATTAAGGAACGCAAGTCCATTTCCGTGACGTACTTTGCATACCCTGCACGAAACCGAGACTTGCGAAAAAGTGCGCAGTTCATGCTTGCACATAAGTGAAAATACGACTGCCTATGATCTGAAGGGCGGAACGGGGTGAGGAAAGGGGAGGAAGAGCATAGTAAATGTACAGTAAGGGCGTGCCGAGGGTGAGCGCACGCAGTAGCGCCTGATTCAAACTTTGGGCATGTCTAAGGTACGTGGTTTTCAGCCATATGATTTGCAACAGCGAGAAATCAGGTGTAAGTGCTGATTACTAATGATGACGGCTGTGTATACAGCTAGAGCATGTGTTTGAAATTAGGAGCAACTGTAAAAATTAATTTTATATACAGTCGACTTTTTTTCGTGTACGTTGTACTGGGGCTTTATATTCCACGTATGTATTATACGTATCCTGCCGTGCGCACCTAGACCCGTATTCAGAAAGAGATATTCCTTCAGATCCGTGTGTTTCGTGTGTTGTTCTGTAAACGCAAAGTACGTTCATTTTGCTTTCCTTAATGAATCAGGCCCATTATGTATATTTATATAAAGACCGTCATGTAGCAGTTTTTACAAGCTACGTTTAATTGTACTGTATTGTGCATATTCATCCATGAGTGTTTCCCAAAAACAAAAAAAGTCTGTCGCTGAGAACGTGGTGGATAAACATAGGCCGGATTTTGGGAAGTCTGTGTGTGTTTTTCCGTTTGTTTTGGAAGCCTCGTGTTCAGGAGCGATCGCATTAAGGAAAAACCAAGAACATTGTAAAATAGAAACAGAACTCGCAACACTTCGTCCTCTGGCACAGAGAGATTATTTCCGCAGAGAAGGAACATCGGTCTAATTACCAAAATAAACATTGTTACTCCGGGGCCAAGACAGCCTCCAAGACCACAACAAATAACAACGAGGAATCATCACACTATCTACGGGTTTACACAGTACAGCGGCGCACTCACAGACATAACGGAGGAATCAACACGCTAGTTACATGGATGTTTTTTTTGAGTAATAGATCCCAGTGAATAAAAATGACGGAGCAGGGGGGATTCTTTAGTACATATCAAAATAACACGCAGATCAGGTATTTGCAACAGGTCGTCTACAGTAAAACACTTATAAAAGTTGGACAATGTTGACATTATCCTAATCACGTCAGTCTTATGCAGCAGTGTTATGAATTGTGGACAATGGTCCCTGGTGTAAGTTATAGGATGGTTCAGTCTCTTCCCCATCTCATCCTCTCACCGCCCTCTCTTGGCTTCATCCATGATGTCGACCACACAATGTTATTATGTTATATTTAAACCCTTTTGGTTTTGGCAGTTTGGGAAACATTTTGCTGTGAATCTCCTTGTTTAGTGGGCCCTCCTGACCCT
The DNA here is from genome assembly GCF_038048845.1 of Mixophyes fleayi. NCBI lineage: Eukaryota > Metazoa > Chordata > Amphibia > Anura > Limnodynastidae > Mixophyes > Mixophyes fleayi. The sequence goes on along the minus strand of NC_134403.1, from coordinate 367,996,789 downwards.
TATTCTTGTTAACCTGGATGTCCCTCCAAACCTCTGGTTATATGATGTATGGTAACAAACTCTGATCAAAATGTTGTATCTTTTATCCGCATGTTTAACCCTCATGTTCAACTCTCTAATTTTCACGGTATAAAAAAATAAAGAGCTACACAGACCGAGGTTCTATCCATCTATCCATGTATGTGTCCATCCATCTATCTGTCTATCTGTCCATCCATTTATGTGTCCATCCATCTATCTGTCTGTCTGTTCATCCATCGGTTTGTCCATCCATCTGTCTGTCCATCCATCTATCTGTCCATCCATCCATCTGTCTATCCATCTATCTATCCATCCATCTATCTATCTGTCCATCCATCTATTTATCTGTCCATCCATCTATCTATCTGTCCATCCATCTATCTATCTGTCCATCCATCTATCTGTCCATCCATCCATCTGTCTGTCTATCCATCTATCTATCCATTCATCTATCTGTCCATCCATCTATCTATCTGTCCATCCATCTATCTATCTGTCCATCCCTCCGTCTGTCCATCCATCCATCTGTCCATCCATCCATCTGTCCATCCATCCATCTGTCTGTCTATCCATCTATCTATCCATTCATCTATCTGTCCATCCATCTATCTATCTGTCCATCCATCTATCCATCCATCCATCTGTCCATCCATCCATCTACCTATCCATCCATCTATCTGTCCATCCAAGAGGAGGCATGAGACTTATGGAGGAGGGGCATAGAGTAACCGGGATGCTATGGGGGTGGGAAGGATGAAATAATATGACTGGCTGAGTAATGAAATGTTATGGGTGGAGAAGGAGCAATGGAATTATATGATTGAAGGAGGATGGGAATGGAGGGATGAAATGATATGGCTGGAGGAAGATGAAGGTTATAAAAACCATGTTTCTGTGACAATATTGTGCTTGCAATGTATTTTATTTCTGTACTCATGTGAAGGGGGGGGGGAGTCAATATGTTCCGAGGGGACCCAGATTAACAAAAGAGATTGGGACTTGATGCATCAGTATTTCCTGAATGTTAGTCTGATCATTAGTGGAGCTGGAATTGACCATGGGAACATCTGACAAATCTCTGATGAGAACGATGTCATTTACCGCATAATATCTGGACTATCCCTGCTGTAGCTCTGTCATCTATAATCCCTGCTCACCATCAGATTATAAAAAGCAACTGAGACACCGACTCTCAGCAGCAAAATCCACCAGACTTAAATTCGGGATTCAACTGGCATCTTCTACTCTCCACAATCTCCGAGTGGGTTATAGAGATATGAGGATGACGTGAATAATTTATTTCTCAGAAGTGTAAGTCCAAAAAAACAAAGTGTTCAATTCTACCTGGAAGGCAGCGATCGTATTTGTGGACTTGAACCAATGATTCATGTTGACCGGACAGCTGGGTGATATTGATTTTCATGTATGAACTCACAGAATAGGTTTTAGACACTTTCTCCCTTGTCTGTTATCCCCCTAAGTATTTATGTATTTTATTTCTGTCTTTTATTGTTCTCTGTGTATTTTCACTCCTGTGTTCTATGGACAAGTTATAAATAATGCATAGAGAAAGGAGAATACATTTGTATCCATGGCACAGTCCTGCGGTTAGGTGGGAGAGTAACAATGCACATTAGGGTCTAAATAAAAAGTTATGCAAAGGGCGTCTCTCTCCAATTGCTGATCAACTGCAATGTTTTGCAGCTGAATTAAGACTCCCGAAAAAGCTCCGTCAGCCAGAAACTAGCTGTTGTGAAAGTATTGCCACAGTTATTAAAGAGTCACAGAATAAACCCAGAATTAACAGACGCAGGGCTGTTGTAATGAAGGGGGAAAGGGGGCAGTGGTCGCTGGCCAACTATAACAACGTTGGTCGTTGTTTTAAAATTGGCCCTAGAAAAAAAAGATGGTTATGGATGTCATGATTTGAATGGCTGTTTGTGGTAAACAAAATAGACAAATTTAAAGTGATAAAGTCGAAGCCACATAAAACGACATTATCAGTTTTTTACAAACGGAATGCGTAAAAAATTGTGCAAAGCGACACAGTGTTGAAAAACATATAGGATCTATTGTATTTTAAAAACTTTTCAAATTCAGCCGTAGCACTTGCCATCTTTCTTTTACGATACAAGAATACTGTTACATCTGTTTCCTCCTAATTTGCATACTACAGTCACTGGCATCCGGCAGGAAGTACCAGGATGAAAGAGAGAGGAGAACATTCCAATATAAGGAAACTACTAAGGAATAAGCAAAAATAGCTGGCACGTTATATTGGTAATATATTGTTACATCCGTGACAATTTATAAGGAGGAACAGGTGAGATGAGTACAGATAGCGGACGGTTGTCCTGTTACCTATCGGTGCAGTCTTGGCGGTTAGGAAGAGGTCGTCACCGTCTCTCTGCTTGATCGGGGAAGCCGGGCTTTTGTTGAAGATCTGTTCCACATGGTTGAGGATAAACTCGATGACGACCTGTTGGACTCGCACTTCCAGGAAAGCTGCATCTCCGTTACATCCCGAATCCTCGATCTCTTTAGACCTAGAGGGGGAAATCTGAGTTGACTCCATTGCTGTGGAACAATATACACTCTATATAGGGTACGTTTATCATCTAGAACTGTTTAAACAATCATCTGATATATAGTATAGATCAGACATGATGGAAGAGTGTCCTCCCAATGGCCAAACCATCACAAACAAAACGGCAGAATTCTGGCTCAATTTACCAAAAACCTTTTAAACTAAGGGGCTCATTTAGAGTTGGATGTATGTAAGATACGCATTCCTGTACTGTGCATGCACACCACATGTATACGTCTTTATATACATTTTTACTTATCTTCGACTTCATCTGATCCATTTGGATTACTGTAGAAAGAAAATCCTCATTGTATTTTTAAAGGGGAAAACAACAGATGTTTAATTTAATTTGTTATTTGTATTTGTTTTTAATCACATTTCATATTGAAAATAACTATCTAGGCAATATTCGCTATTTCGTATCTGACACTCCCATTATTATATTGTGTACAAACAGGGTAATGCGGCTCTAGAATTTACCTCTTACTCTGCCAAGCTGCGTCTCTCCGCCATCTCTGCGCTATTGTGGACTAATTATACCCACTTATACACGTCTGACATACATCTGACATAAATGCCACTGTTTTAAAGCTGGTCTCCTCTTGAGATGTGCTCAATTCAACATATGCGCGTCAATGACCTTCTTCTTGTGCGCGTGTTTTCTTGTGTACAGTCAGGGTGCAAATCCAACCATAATTGAGCCCCTTACCGTCTCCTAGGTAACCTTACTTTTCTAAACAACATGTAACTTGTGAATTATTTAGAGGTTTTGAATAATAGAATTGTTTAGATCATTGGGAATCATTGTCTAACATAATGTTAACCTGGAGTAATCCATATTAATCAGATGTCTACTTTCACTGTCTGACTCACCCTAGATAGGTCCAAGCTGATTGCTGATTGGATGCTAGGTTGCTAAATTTGCAATTTTTTGTTAGTGAATAGTTAAATAATTAATATTTAAACGGGTGATTTTAAGTTATGGGTCATAAACTGTACCGGAGTAGATTCGGCGCCCAGACGAGGGCCAGGTTCCGAATATGCATGTTTGTGGTGGAGCTGAAGGAGGCGATGTGCGTCAGATGTTTGCTTAGGTATTCCAGAGTCCTAAAATATGAAATAAAAGAAACAATGAGTCATAGAGCTTAGACCGGATACACTCACATCGTCCTCCTCGATACCATATGCTAAAATACAATTTGGCAAATCACAAAAGCCTGATGAGATTATGAGAAGTTCAGATGTCCTCTCTACCGCGGCGGAAGCCATATAAATAAAAGATAGTAATAATAATACCAGCTTTATAAGGAGCTGTGATCCAGGTGTCTGGCACAGCTTCCAAACCAACGGATCAGAGGCTGAGATGCAAAGCAACATTGACCGGCAAATGTGCCTATGGCCAAAATGACCAACCAGTTTCCACCATACAATGGAGCAGAATGGCAGCAAATACAGGATTTCTAGGGGGGGATACAATGGAACACATCACCGGATTGTTGTCAGCAACATTCCAAATGTACCTTTGTCACATTCCACAACGCGTTACACATAGACAGCATGCTTGTCATTAACACACAAGTAGATTAAACTGGATGATATAGACGTATTTATGAGTGAGTATAAAACACTATATTGTTAAATAAGTAGAAGGTCTGTGTTACCTGTTGGTGAAATATGGTACTTCACCTTCTTTAAATACTTAATATTATTATTAGATTTATTAGCATATCCCCCACATAATCTGTGCACTGGATAATAGCAAGAGATATATATGTACTCAGTCCCTCTCTTTCATTCCCTAGTCTTACTCTATTTCTTACTATTGTAATCAGTGAATATTAGATTTAGCTCCACACTGTACATTGCTGCGGAATGTTACTCCAAGCACATAAAATAATTATTATAGGGTGGTATAGAGAGGACAGAACGTACAACAAATAAGGTACGTGGGCAGCACGGTGGCTCAGTGGTTAGCAGTTCTGCCTCACAGCACTGTGGTCATGAATTCAATTCCTGACCATGGTCTTATCTGTGAGAAGTTTGTATGTTCACCTTGTGTTTACGTAGGTTTCCTCCTGGTGCTCTGGTTTCCTCCCACATTCCAAAAACATACTAGTAGGTTAATTGGCTGCTAACAAAATTGACCCTAGTCTGTGTGTGTGTATGTATGTTAGGGAAAGCACCAATGTGGCAGGGACTGATGTGAGTGAGTTCTCTGTACAACGCTGCGGAATTAGTGGCGCTATATATATAAATAAATGATAATAATAATAATACGAGACACAGGAATGATTGCAGTGGATGGAGGCGCTCCAACTGTTCTCATGTGATTTGGGGCCGGTGTGTTCGCAGTTCAACCTAAATTTCTCTCTGAATTCAATTTAAAATGGCAACCGGTAGTCGAATACATCAGTCGAACGTGCTAGACAAACGGTGAATGTCGCTTGAACCATGGTCAAATCTTTCAAAATTGCAAAAATTTAATTGCAATGCAATTTTTCCAACTTCTGCGTAGATTGGGTGATTGGGTGACCTGGCACACCTCAAGCAGTCACCATTCCTGCACATATTGTATTTATGTTCCTGTATCCAACTATTCAGGTGAAACTTGGTGCCCATACTAATTTTCCTAGTTGGACAGATAGCATGTGATCCTGACACTCAACATTCACGTCAGCAACCATGTATGGATTTTATTCCAACACATACCAGGGCCTGGCAGTATAAATACACGAGGCCTCTCGTGAGCAGACCGGTGGAGACGTACGGACCCGGCCACCAGCACCTCTAATAACACCACATTTGTTGTATATAAATCACCTCACTTACACAAAAGGATGTAAACTGAGCTAACAAATGGCTTTCTCTTCACGACACAGTTTCGTGCCGATGGGCTCTGGATCCCAAACTGATACTAAACACACATAAATATTTACCCCCATGGTTAAAAATGCCTCAAATTCTTCAGAAGAGACTACGGAACTGGAGTGGAAGCGTCTCACTATCTCAGGAGCTATATAAGGTCTGTCCAAGCTCTACATAGTTATGTTCATCATAGCACACTATAGATGCATGAAATCAGTAGTAATTTATTCTGAACACATAAGTATTAACCACTTATTCTCAAAAACTGAAAACAAAGGGCCAGATTCATTTTCGGACGCAACTGCACACCAAATTACAGTTTTTAAAACGAGTATGGGACTTCAGCGTATTCAAATCCAAGCGGATCTCCAGATACGTTTCCATTTAAATCTGGGTGTTAGTAGCTCTGGCGACACGTTAATTGCTGTAAAGGGGCAAATGCAGGATTTGTAGAGGGGGGTTTCCACACCACGCCTCCAGTAGGTGTGACCAGCATGCATGGCGGCGTGGCTATAATATTAGACAGTGCTTGGCTGCTCTCCAACTCTTCCTATCCCCATAATATACATGGGCAATGCTGCGTGCACTACTGTTAGGGGCACACAGCTCTCCCTTTTCAAGCAGAGCCGTGTGAAGCGGGGGAAGGGTCCGGCCACCTCAATTATACAGTGCCCCAGGCTTGGAGGGGGGTTTCCAGGCACCAGAACCCCCCCCCCCCGGTTTGCCTATGCTGTATGTAGACAGACGGAACAGACGGCAGGATAAGCGCATGCATATGTGCAATATAAAGTCACATTACAACGCATAAAAAAGAAAATATAAGAATTCTCCAACTCATAATATTGTAATCATTAATAAAAATATCTTTACTTTTTTTCTTTTATATTAAATACATAAATCAGGATGTTCTTCACGAGTACTGTACAATGAATTATTATAGTTTCTTTTACTTGCATACATATGTTCTGTGCATGCTATTAGCAGACATACGTGTAGTTCTTAATACAAAGACTAGGCCGCGCCAGTCATCACTATTAGTTGGCGCTTACACCTGACCTGTAGCCGATGCAAATGATACGGCTAAAAAAAACTGTACTTTAGAGCAGTGTTTATCAACTCCAGTCCTCAGGACCCACTAACAGTGCAGGATTGCCAGGTGACCAGTGATATAATTATACCACCTGCTACACTGTGTCAGTCAGTAATGAATACACCTGTGCCCCAGCAAGGAGATATGGAAAACATGCACTGCTAGGGGGTCTTGAGGGCTGGAGTTGAGAAACACTGCTTTAGAGGAACCCAGAACTTGAATTGTCCGCTTCTGTGCTGGCATGTCCTCGGCACGCCCCTTACATCCGCCCCTCCCCCAATCCCCCAATTAAGTAGTAGGCCCTTGTAAGAGCAATTTGCATTCAGACCTAAATTACATGCAATTGCGTTCATTGGCGTATGGTTGGTTTTGTAGCACGCACAGAGCTATCTCACACAAGATACGGCACGCAAAGGGACTAACGTCCGCAGATGAATCAGATGTTAGCCCAAAATGTACAATATTCATCCATTGCTAACTTTGGTGGTAGCATATCGATGCTGACTACCCCGACAAGACTTATCTCGACCTGAGGATTCCGAAGAGCTGCTTCCCGACCTTCACAGATGACGACTCCTCTTCACACCGACTTCAGCCAATGAAGATGAAGAAGGCGGCTTCACTTGACGTCATTGACCGTGCCAACGCGATTATCGCTGCTGTTAAGGGGGTCATGTAAGTATGCAGCCATGTACAATGTACTTTACAAAGGCTTCTACATTGTACATGGCTGCATACTTACATTACTCCCTTAACAGCTAATATATATATAAGACTGTAATTTTTACAATGTCAATTCTGATACATAACCTCCCATAAGACTTATTGCACAAGTTTTATTTTCTTTAGTATAAGTAAATGATACAATGCTGTGAAGTCGGCCTCCGGAGGGTAATTTGGGCAGCACAGATGACCGCTGACGGGGAGTGTGGGCACACCAGCTGTTTACTGCAAGGATTAAATGTATTGTATGAGGGAAAAAAAGACCTTTCGTTGCTTATTTGTGTTGCTAGGACAACAGGAACCAAGTCTTTCCTCTACCTAGGTAATAATTGTTATTTTTACTGTAATCATTGTGTGTGGGAGCATTTGTATTGCAGATCCGCAGCACCGGAGTTTGCTGTATTGTGTTGCGAGTCGGAACCCACGAGCAGATCTCCCACACATAAAACGCGTGTAACATATCGATTGCGCTAGTAGAAGTCTCCCTTGGAGTGGCTGAGAACTTTCCCAGATATAATGTCAGCTTTGGCTGGGGAGATCTTTTGCCTTAATCAGCAAATTCAGCATGGAATAAAAAAAAGAATTTCTTTAAAAAAAGGGGTTTATTCACTAAACTGCAGGTTTGAAAAAGTGGAGATGTTGCCTATAGCAACCAATCAGATTCTAGTTGTCATTTATTTAGTGCATTCTACAAAATGACAGCTAGAATCTGATTGGTTGCTACAGGCAATATCTCCACTTCTTCAAACCAGCTGTTTAGTAAATATATCCCAAAATGTGAGATGAAAAAGAGGGTTACTACTCTGGGTGGTGCCATAGGAGAGATGCCAACTGGGAGATGGGCAAGAGAGCGGAAAGAACCCATCTCTAAATGCTAAAATAAATATCTAATAGCTAAGCGGTGTGTCCCTATATATTATGAACCTAAAAAGTCCCAGAATGCACTGCCAGATTCGGGTACCTAGATCCTAAACAACTGTTGAGTAGGATAGGTGACTAGCATCCTGGGACTTGTAGTTCCTCGAGAGCTGGAGAGCATGTTTAGTGTCAGGGCATGCTGAAACTTACAGTTCCACAACAGCTGCAGAGAAACATGTTGCCTTTAGATTGTAAGCTCTTGAGAGCAGGTCTCTCAGCTTTGTTGAAACCCCGTATCTCATTGTTTGGTAATATTTATCCCCGTGATTGTACAGCTCTGCAGAATATGTTGGTGCTATATAATTAAAGGATAATAATAACAATTCTGGTGTATATGATGCACAGAGTTGAGCAATAGACGCACATAGCGATCTGTTCATGAGGGAAATTTGGAGCAGCCTTTGGTGAAACATTTAGCTGACTGTTATAAAACACGATGGATGGCTTGTACATCTGATATTCTGTGGCATGTAAATTAAAGTCTACTCCATCTGCAAACAGGACAACACATAGGGGTTAATTTATGAAGCTGCAAATTTTCTGGCAGGTTTGAAAAGTGGAGATGTTGCCTATAGCAACCAATCAGATTCTAGCTGTCATTTTGTAGAATGTACTAAATAAATGATAACTAGAATCTGATTGGTTGCCACAGGCAACAACTCCACTTTTCAAACCTGCCGGAAACTCGCATCTTGTTAAATTTACCCTACAATGTGACATGTTATTAAATGGGATGATACATAAATTATGCAGTTTGCTCACTACCTAGGACATACTACTAGATATCTTCCAGATATTGGATGAAGCAAGAATAAACCTTATCAAAAAATAAAATGTTCACACTGTGTCCTTTAAACACTATCTCGTAAATGCAATTGTATGATTCATCAGTACATATAAACTAAATAAAGTATAAAGATAGCTGTTTAATTTCCAATAATGCCCACCGGGGGCGCTATGCACACATTTTATAGTTTTACAAAACCATTTTTTTAAGTTTCTAAATTATTCTGATCTCTTCACTGTTCACACATTATTACACATTTTGATTATCATCATTACACTGAATGTACAAACAAACCACAAATATAGGCTTAAGAAGTGAGTGCAGGTTTATGTTGGTGAATGTGTGCAATCCATTTCCTGTATCTGGTTACACACACAGAGAGTTACTGGCAGAGATCACAGTCAGACACTGTTTATTTACAGAGTGGTGATAAAGACATTACTGGGGTCTGCCAGACACAATGTTACAAGTGTAACAAACATTAATACACATCATGGCTGCAAGGAATACACAGCTGGGATAGGAGGAAACAGGGTGAATGATATATACTGGCTGCACTCTGCATTGTATGTTCTACTTGGGCTCTAATGAACTCAGGTGAATCGTCCTGTAAATGAACATTTTCAATTTTAATGCATTTCAATTCTATTGAATATACCATCTATGTAAGTAGATCTGTTGCCTGTGTGTTATATTATAGTCACATTGTTTATTCACTTGTGGTTTCATTTCGCTGGCTCCGTGCGTTCAATCACTGGCGATCTCTGCCCCTCCTCTGTTTTATGGTTGTACAATTCTAACCATCACTTCAATCTTTAAACCAAACATAGACATAGTAATGGTAATGGTACATGTTGTTTTAATGTAGTATATTTTACATTATACTTTCCCAATCTCCCGGAATTTCCGGGAGACTCCCAAATTCCGGGTAGGTCTCCCGGGCTCCCAGGAGAATAGGGCGCCCTCCAGCATCTGCCCACTTCCTAGTGAAGTGGGCAGGATTAGAGCCGCAGGGAATCGGGTCATTTTGGCGTAAGCAGCATTATGTCACGGGGCGGGGCCAAAATGATGCAATTCGTCAAACCCCATCCATACCCCCCACCTCCCCCTTCAATAAGCCAGCAAGTATGTTCTACAAGCACCATCGAGAAAATTCCCTTAACCGTTTATTTACTGGACGCTTTATCTACATCTAATTTTATGGTGGTATTTAAAGTGTTTCAGTCTATGGGGCATATTCAATTAGCTTTCCGGGCCGCGTAGTCAATACATGGTACCGCAATAACGTGGATTTTCGTTCGCAGCCCATAGGGTTGCGTACGAAAATATGCACTCATGCCTCAGTGGTGTCATTAATTCATAGTGAATTACCGATATTGGTTCAGTCCACAATATGGCTGCCTCCGCTGTGTGTAGCTGGCAGGTACACCTTAAATGTCTGTAATATTCCTAGTCCTGCAGACAGAATTTATCTGTCTCTTACTCTTACACACCTGTGGACCCCCACAGAGCACAGAGAGTACCCCCATCCCCCCACCCCCCGCGTATCCCGTTCCCTCACCTGTAGTGGGATGGTGGCAGCTCCTCGATGACATTCTGGATTCGGGATAATTGGTCCCCATCCACGGTGCATGATACAGCTTCCTGGGGGGACACAGAAAATACTCCGTCAATGAATGGCGTTATCATTCTCCTGGGCGCTGACACGAATCAAGTTGTTGCGCAGCCGCGGGCGCGACTGTAATGGCACAAATCAGGCCATGGTTGTAGTGACACTTTACATACATTATAACAATACACAAGCTGTATATATATATATATATATATACACACACACACATACACACACACACACACATATACACACATTTATATGCCTGTAACTAATATCTGTATAAACAGTGAGTTCTGATCTGATTACTTCAGAAAAAACTTTTACAAGTGTGTACAACTGTGACTTCTAATACCTATATAATTTACAGTATGGATTGCATTTTCCCGTAAACTAATTAAATACAGGAGGGAAACATCGATCAAACTGGTACAATGGGAAACAAAAGGAATTGCCACCAAGCAACCAATCATAGTCCAGCTTTCATTTCTCTAGCACAGGTTAGAAGATGAAAGCACATATCTCATTGCAGCAAATTTCATAATTGTTCCCCCGAATCCTGTGGATCAGGATTTAACTACGGAACTTTTATCAGAGCAAACAGCATAAATAGTAATAATAATAATTTATTATTAATACATAAGACACTATTTCTGTATTCTATTCAGAAATAGTACAAGGTTTGAAGTGGATACCATATATTGTAAGCTTGCGGGCAGGGCCTTCTTACCTCTACGTATGTATGTATTACCCAGTATTGTTTTATTACTGTTTGTTCCCAACTGTAAAGCGCTACGGAATCTGCTGGCGCTATATAAATAAATGATGATGATGATGTTGATGAATATCATTGGTGGGTGCAGTACCATCTTACAACCTGCAGGGGGCAGGCGGTATAATTGCATACTTGGTATAGGGTGCGACAGTGGATTACTACCAATAGAGAATAGTTTTCTTAGCAGAAAACTCCTGGGCAGAAAGTATCAGGAATAAAATGAGCGATTTATCACCACGTCAGACACTACCATAATGTTTTGATTAATTTGCCTGGTATAACTGCTACAACGGTATTCAGTTGTAATGGTTGTTTAGAAATTTTTTTTTTCTCCGTTCAATAATAACAGAAAACGACGACAATTAACAAGACAGAATATTCCTAACATGAACCTGTCATTGGCACTTTGTTAAATTCGACATTAACAGCGCAGCCCGAGTAAATATCTAATTGCAACGCGCAGTTTATATCATGCAAATCATTCTTGAGAAAAGCAGTTCATAAAAAAAATGCAAACTGCAAATCTCCCAATTATACTAGGGTCAAATTATCAAACCAAGGAAGATTGGAGGCGTTGCCCACAGCAATCAATCAGGATCTAGCTATCATGTTCTAGAATGTACTAGATAAATGATAGCTAGAATCTGATTGGTTGCTATGGGCAACACCTCCACTTTGGGGTGGGGGAGGACACACTGGTTTGGATGAACTTTTTTTGCGAATAAATTTATTTTAAAAATATTCTCATTTTTAATGGATATGATAATACAAATGTAAAAGTATTTTTAGCCAACATACTTACAAACATGCACAAAATTTATCAGCACTAAAGCAAACAGAGAGAAATGAAACTGCTTTTCCGATGTTTTGCTGCTAGACGCTGGTACTGAATTTTTTAGAAAAATATCTTTCCTTCTATTTGTCTGTAACTGTAGTTTAATACTTGTACCAGGCTCACAATGGAATTCAGCCAACAGCTTCTATCAGTCTGAGAAAGGGCTCTGAATAGCTGGTATAGAAATTGATGAGAACACACAGCTGCCAGGGAGGTCAAACATGAATTGGTTACTGGTGTCCTGTCACCCAGATAGAGAGAATACAGTAAATGAGGAATGACTCCAATACAGACCGGGCCCCAGGCATGTACTGACTACGTCCCTGCTGGATTGTCACTGAGCGCTGGCACAGTGCGGGGATTATAAGCACCCGCTGTCACAGTGTACATTAATAATATGAGCTAAAACCGAACCACGGGCGGATAAAATGCTAAAATACACAAGTCAGAAAACAAGTCAGCAATTTCATAGAAATACAAATCAACTGCAACACTAAATAATTGGAATCACACTGACGACTTGCAGTTCCATTTGCATGTAACCATTTTTGGGGGGGTTCATTGTTTATGAAGTTGTATTGATTTAAAGTATTAATGTGCAGCTTTATCAGTAACGCAAAATTGTTTTCACATGTGTAACAGTGAGTAAGAATCTTTTAAGTGGGCGGCGGATACCCATTATCTGTCCAATCACTGCATCAGAACATTCGCAAGACGAGAAACGACCTGTAGCCAATAAGAACACTGGAATGTTCACAGGGCTACACAAACTGTAGCCAATCAGAGCATTAGAATGTTCACAGGGCTAGACCAAACTGTAGCCAATCAGAGCATTAGAGTGTTCACAGGGCTAGACCAAACTGTAGCCAATCAGAGCATTAGAATGTTCACAGGGCTAGACCAAACTGTAGCCAATCAGAGCATTAGAATGTTCACAGGGATAGACCACTCAGAACATTAGAATGTTCACAGGGCTAGATCAACCTGCAGCAAATCAGAGCATTAGAATGTTCACAGGGCTAGACCAAACTGTAGCCAGTCAGAGCATTAGAATGTTCACAGGGCTAGACCAACCTGCAGCCAATCAGAGCATTAGAATGTTCACAGGGCGAGACCAACCTGTAACCAATCAGAGCATTAGAATGTTCACAGGGCTAGACCAACCTGCAGCCAATCAGAACATTAGAATGTTCACAGGGCTAGACCAACCTGCAGCCAATCAGAGCATTAGAATGTTCACAGGGCGAGACCAACCTGTAACCAATCAGAGCATTAGAATGTTCACAGGGCTAGACCAAACTGTGGCCAATCAGAGCATTAAAATGTTCACAGAGCTAGACCAACCTGCAGCCAATCAGAACATTAGAATGTTCACAGGGCTAGACCAACCTGCAGCCAATCAGAACATTAGAATGTTCACAGGGCTAGACCAACCTGCAGCCAATCAGAACATTAGAATGTTCACAGGGCTAGATCAACCTGTAACCAATCAGAGCATTAGAATGTTCACAGGGCTAGATCAACCTGTAACCAATCAGATAATTAATAATAACATTTAAGAGGAAGCTTCTAATCCATATACTAAGTGTACCCCTTAGTTACACAGTGGAGGCAGCCATTTTGTGACATGTACCAATTAGAATGCGCCATCACTTTACTAGGAGCCAGTCACAGGAAATGAACCAGTGCCATAACAATATTAGTCCAGCCCACAAAATGGCTGCCACCACTGTGTACAGGATATGGAAAGCATTACTAGGGTACATCCAGAAGTATGTTTTTATGAAAGAAAAATACCTTAAAACTCTCATATAACATCTATGAAAGGTATTTTTATTTTTAGAACATGCTAGGTACAATAGTGTAAAATTAGGAATGCCTCATTATCCGTGCTTCAGCAAGTGACAGAGAAAAAAATGCCTATAGCAATTTTAAACAGAGGAATAAAACGTCCGTCTGAATGTAAAGTCATTTTTAAAGCAGTGAAATCTCAGGTCTCTCAAAGACACGGTCGGATCTGGGGGAATTGTAAAGGAAAAACATAGAGAGCAAACGACGAATGGGGCACTCGCATGGTACATTACATAGAACATATGGAAGTATTCCACATAACGAGACACAAATGAAGCTGTGTCTTATGTCAATAAATAAAGTTTATCTTCCAAATTCGGCTACAGGGCCACTGAGCAGCCGAATGATGGATTTGAACTATGAACGCAAAACAAAAAATGCATCTTGTCCTGTACTTCACCCCTATCACATTATATTAACTCCTCTAATGCCAGGCTGACAAAGAACCGTCTGTTCTGCAGCCGTGAGAGGCGATGGGTTCTCTGGGAGGCTGTCACTCATCTATCGCTGCTACCGTCACTTACTGTCAATCTTTCGGTAGAAAACAAAAGTCATCTAACATTGGAAGAGTAAATATACCTGTGACTGGATCACATATAAATAACTTATGGTATAAATTTATTTTAAGGAAATAGCGCAGGGAGCTTATTTATATAAATTGCCAATGCACTTATTTTTAATATTGTGTATATTTTGGTAAGGGAAATCTTTAATTTCTGAGACCAGGGTAGAAAATTAGTTTTTTTCTGTTTAACCTTTCTAAAGCAAATGCCTTTTCTGGTGTATATATCTGATACAATGAGTCTTTGTTTATGAAGCCCTTTGGGTATTGTGATGTGAGGAAATGGCTTGTTTTGAGGTTTGTACTTTTTCTTTTGGAATGTGTATTCTGCGACTGTCTTAAGTAGTCATACCAGATAGACCTTTTGACTTGTTAGTGGGTCTCCTGCCTCTGAAATAAGATGCAGTATGTCACAGCAAGGTTTTTAAGAATTTCATAGCTAATTGTAAATATTATTGGCTCTGCAATGCATGTAAATCCATGTTTGTGTAAACAGGTTATATTCTGATGATAAAAATAGCCTGTATCTGAACTGTATAAAAGGCACTAGCTTGTATTGGAAAACTGTTCTTCTGATTTCATCTGACCTGATCACTGGTACCTTTAACCAGTGTGAGAGCAAATAAACATCTTGCCGCAAAGACCTGCTTGAAAACATCTTCAATATTGCTGTATTCCTGAGACCTGCAGATTAATAGCAGGTACATCACTATTTCCTGCTCTGGGCAGTTGGTAATAGCAGGTACAGCACTATTTCCTGCTCTGGGCAGTTGGTAATAGCAGGTACAGCACTATTTCCTGGCTCTGGGCAGTTGGTAGTAGCAGATACAGCACTATTTACTTGCACTGGACAGTTGGTAATAGCAGGTACAGCACTATTTCCTGGCTCTGGGCAGTTGGTAATAGCAGATACAGCACTATTTACTTGCACTGGACAGTTGGTAATAGCAGGTACAGCACTATTTCCTGCTCTGGGCAGTTGGTAATAGCAGGTTAGTACTATTTCCTGGCTCTGGGCAGTTGGTAATAGCAGGTTAGCACTATTTCCTGGCTCTGGGCAGTTGGTAGTAGCAGATACAGCACTATTTACTTGCACTGGACAGTTGGTAATAGCAGGTACAGCACTATTTCCTGGCTCTGGGCAGTTGGTAATAGCAGGTACAGCACTATTTCCTGGCTCTGGGCAGTTGGTAATAGCAGGTACAGCACTATTTCCTGGCTCTGGGCAGTTGGTAATAGCAGGTACAGCACTATTTTCTGGGTCTGGGCAGTTGGTAATAGCAGGTTAGGACTATTTCCTGGCTCTGGGAAGTTGGTAATAGCAGGTTAGCACTATTTCCTGGGTCTGGGCAGTTGGTAGTAGCAGGTTAGCACTATTTTCTGCTCTGGACAGTTAGTAGTAGCAGGTTAGCACTATTTCCTGGCTCTGGGAAGTTGGTAATTACAGGCACATTGAACAAGTTATTTTGTCCCCCAGATGCCCCCAAACCAAAACAAGGCACATTGTCCCCAATATATAACTCTGCATTAATTAAGATGCATGTGATCTGTCATAATGTGTCATTTGTCTGGATAAAATGTCATTCATAGGCTTAGTTGGTATTTGCAGTCAAATAAAACACCAATCATATATTGGAATAGCAAGGATGATACATGCGCATAATTGTCCATAATACATATGTATTTAGTGCAATGTCCATTTAATTAAATGTATATTTCATACAATAACTGCAATCAATGTAGCCATATTTCAAAACTGTCATCTTTTATTTGATTTGGTATATATTACTGATTATCATCATCATCATTTATTTATATAGCACCAGCAAATTCCGTAGTGCTTTACAATTGGGAACAAACATTAATAAGACAATACTGGGTAATACATACAGACAGAGAGGTAAGAGAACCCTGCTCGCAAGCTTACAATCTTTTTCTACATTAATTATGTCAATAATCTTTGTAGTGTTCTTACAAAAATTCTATACAGATTAAATTCCTGGTGCGCAAATTCTGCATTTAACATGCTTTTCAAACGCAAGTTGAGCGCATGTCATGTGAAAATAAAAATCACTGTAACAAGTGAGGCCACCTCTGTTTGCATTTAACTTGTGTCGCGCTGCAGGGCGTTGTCTTGAACGCTTCATAGCCGTCAAAAGCCTACATTCATCCCACTAGAAGATTGTACATGCAATGAGATGCACAGTATGAACGCACTTGTAAATGCGACAAAATGCACATTAAACACGTACATAAACAATATATGGTGCATATGTGTCTTAACTTGTGTTGTGACAAAGCGACTGAATATGCCACAACCGTCCTTGGAAAAAGATTATAAAACAGACAAATATCCTACATCAAGGCTGTGTAGCCACCGGTATTAAAATAAAGTTTTTAACACATGTTTTTATCACAAGTTAAGCTCATGTGAACAGGAGCCTGATTCATTAAGGATCTTAACTTGAGAAACTTCTTATTTCAGTCTCCTGGACAAAACCATGTTACAATGCAAGGGGTGCAAATTAGTTTTCTGTTTTGCACATAAGTTAAATACTGACTGTTTCTTCATGTAGCACACAAATACTTGATAGCTTATTTGTACACTGAAATTTAAAGTTGATATTTGTGTGTTACATGAAAAAACAGGCAGTATTTAACTTATGTGCAAAACAGAATACTAATTTGCACCCCTTGCATTGTAACATGGTTTTGTCCAGGAGACTGAAATAAGAAGTTTCTCAAGTTAAGATCCTTAATGAATCAGGCCCCAGATGTGAATATGAAAACCAATGTACCAAATGAGACAGTACCTATTTGTGTTATTACGAGCATTTAACTCGCATTATTTTGACCGCTTCTTATTCCATTTCAGTTTGCCTGACGTGCGGCAATTGAGAAGCGTTTAAATTTGTGTTTGGCTTGCAAAGTACCACTTCCTGTTTTTGCAAAGACGGATGTTTTACAAACAAACAAACTGAAGACCGAGTGCATCTGTAAACGTGTGTAAGCACATAGACAGCGCATATTAAATGCATACTGGTTCTATATTCATAATGTACTCTTATCCTGAGCTGACCCACAGGAGCAGCAGCTGTAACTGTCTGCCTGACGGAGGGGAGGAGGGCGGGGATCATGTGACTCTCCCCGGGGTCGGACGTACACAGTGTTTCTCGGATAATTATGGCAATTTTTCAAAAAAAAGGGAAAATCCACTTTTACTCAGCAGGATTTATTTTCACTTGGTTTGTAAATATTCAGTAGAACACGTGGACACGAGTCGTTCTGTATACATTATATACCTCCCAACTTTGGAGGGCAATCGAGACAGGGGCGTGTTCATGCGGTCGTGGGGGTGTGTCCACAATATAGTGGGGGTGTGGCCACAATATGGTAGGGGTGTGGCCACACTTGTGGGGGACAGGCCTTGAGCTTTGTAAGCGTTTAAGCCGTGATTGGCACATAGCTCCCAAAAGCCGTCCCGATCAAGACAGGGCTGTCGAGGATGTATGAATTATTTATGGATTACAATATACTTGCCTACTCTCCCAAAATTTCCGGGAGGCTCCCGATTTTCGAGGAGTCCTCCCAGACGAGTAGGCAACCTCTCGGACTTGATGGGGGCAGGGTTTAATGGCACGATTTCACGTCATCAAGTCCAGTCCCCTGCTACAAAACGCAGTGAGTTTTGACATTTCATACCAGGGTGCACAAAAAAAAAATGAATAGGGCTTTTCACACTCTATTTTCAATGGGCAAATAACATGGACATTTAAAGGGGTGGGGCTTACACTTAAATGGGCGGGGCTTCACCAGAAAGTGGGTATGATTGGGTGGAGAGTGGTAGTTTCTGGGCCCTTCACGCCGGAGTTTGGTCAGATTGGGCTTATTTTGTCTTGATTTTGCTGGGATGTATGATAACATAGGCAGGAAAAGGGATTTTTATTGTTGTTGTGATATCAGAAAAGCGTAAAGCTAACAATGTATTTGTGTTTTTACACAACGCATTCGAAAACTGGAAATTGTATTAGATGGACGTGGTCTGCCCCTTGTGGTCATATGTGGTACTGCAGATTTATTTATTTATTTTTAAATTACCTATGAAATTTGGTCAACATTATATGGCAGGGTGCACTACAGCCTCCACCTGACAGGACTGATTTACACCTTGTTGGGCTTTGGCACTTTTCGCTCAGCACTTTTTACTTTACTGCTTAGTTCTATAAAGGACCTTTGCAAACTTGGCATAAAAGAGCTACTGATAAGAAAAATAAGCCAGTTAAGGAGTGCATATTATTATTATTATTATTAATATAAAAATGGATCATCTCCCCTTTGTTATCTGTAGAACATTCTGCCAGAGTCTGGTGCGTATTAAGACTTTGTTTTCCGCCAGGTAATGGATGGGATATCTGAGATCATTCCAGTAAGGAGTTTGATGAGTACAGAGCTGGAACAGCTACAGAAGACTTCGGGGAAGCGATGTAATCAGAGGTGATCCCTGCAGATTCCCTTCGCAGTACTTGAATGAACAGTTTGTGTGTACACTGGAGATAAATCCATCTGCCACACCGACAGCGTTATAACCTCCACATCACACGTTCGTTCTCTCTCCCCATCACTGGATGCTGGCAGAGCCTCAGTCTTCTACTATGATAGACATAGCTGAGATTCTAACACTACGCCAGTCATGTTTGTGGCATCTCAGAACGTGGTGTCGTGTTAAAGGAGGGCGTGAGCAGCTGCAAGAGAAGTGTTCTGCACTTAGATTTATCCTTCTAGATCTGCACCAAGGGGTACAGGACAAAGCACAGTGGTACAGTCCAAATATATATATATATATATATATATATATATATATATATATATACACACACATTTGCAGAAAATGTATAGACGTTTTGCTGTGAATAGTCATATGCGCCCTACTATAAGTATTATGGTAAATGGTATTGTGGAAATGTAAATCATCCTTGCCAACCTTTGAAAAGTTAATTCCGGGAGATCCCGGGCAGGGGGCGTGGTTGAAGGGCAGGACGCGTCATTTTGGCCCCGCCCCCGCAACAAAAATACCGCTGGGGGGCGAGGCCAAAATGACGCGACTCACTGCGAATCACGTATTTTGACGAGTAAGTGGCAGTAGGCGGGATACTTGTCTGCTCTCCCGGGAATCCGGGAGACCTACCCGAATTTCGAGAGTCACCGGGAGAGTTGGCAAGTATGATGTAAATATTGAACAGGAGTAGTGTGATAAAGCAAGTAAAAATAGAATTCATTAGAACCAGCTGTCTACCATATAAAGCTGTGTGTTAAGCACATTCTGACAGTATGTCCACAATATGGTTTATACATACATATGTATGTACATACCTTTATAAAGACAAAATTGGGACAAAATAAGCCCCGCCCCAAACTTACTTGGATCCGCCAAAACGTGTGGACTGTCCCGACCTCGCCAGCTGACCATGTGACATGATTCAAAACGTGTTAAATTTGGATGGCTTGCTTTCATGTATAAGATTATGATACTTTCAGACACAAAGGATTCATTAAGGAACGTTAAGCAAAAGTAAGTAAGGCAAAACCATGTTGCATTGGAGGGGGAGGTAAATTTAAAATGTGACAAAAGATTTATAGTTAGGGGTAGGGCATATCCCAGATCAAATTTAAATTTCAATGTACAAATAAGCTATTAAGTATTTGTGTGCTACATGAAAAAACAGCCAGTATTTATCGTATGTGCAAAATAATAAACTAATTTGCACCCCTTGCATTGCAACATGGTTTTGTCCAGGAGAAAACGTACTTAATTTTTTGCTTAACTTTCCTTAATGAATCAGGCCCAATATTATTAGTATTATTGACATTTTTCATTTTATTGTGAGGGGGTCGGATGTTTTTTAATGGAAATTTTGTAAAGTTGTAATATTTAGTTTCACAAACAGACACTTGTTTCTCTGTAATGGTTGTACAGACTTAATAGAAATCGGTTACTATAACAGTTTTGATGCAATTTGGCACTCATAAACAGGCTGAACAGAGTTCACGTCATGTAACATGGCCGTTATATAATATATAAACCCAATCTGAAAGGCTTTATAGGTGTGAATCAAAGGTTTGTTAACCCAGCTCCCGATTGGTTGTTTTCCCCAATAAACTCTCAAGTTGATAGCCAATCAAAGTATTTAGGCCCCGCTCTGACCACAGACGAGGTCTGAGACATTGGGGAAGACTCATCCGGCTTTCTAAACAGGAAAAGTAGAAAAGTAGAGTTATTGCCTATACTGACCTATCAGATTCTAGCTATCATTTGTTTAGTACATTCTACAAAATGATAGCTAGAATCTGATTGGTTGCTATAGGCAACATCTCCACTTTTCAGTTTCAGAGTTTAAGTTTCATAAATCTACCCCATAAATGACATAAATGTTGTTTTGTTCTCAGTAAAATTATTAAGGGACAGCTGGTAAACTAGATCTGCAAATCTTTGAATCCCATATGGCCATTAAATTAAACGCTGCCGGTCGTCTATGAGTCAGCGATTATGGAGAACTTGAAACACATTCTGCTTGTTAAAATGTCTCTACGTCTATTTTTGTTTTATTCTTCCTGTGTATTTGTCCAGTGTAAATATTAAGGAATAGATGTAAAAAAAAATATTTTTTTTTCAATAGCATTTTACCTGGTTTCTATAATGCTTGCAGGGTTCACCCTTCAGTAGAGATACCATTGTTTCTCTTCTCTTCCACTTAATTATTATATGTCCACCAGAGCACAAAAGCTTGGGAGTAGGACTAGAATATTCCAGCACCTCAGAGGTCCTGGAGTTTGGGTCTCATCCTTATATGTAGACTTTGGACAGGCATTTGTACCAAAATCCTGATTAGGGAGTGTCCTATTGGGAAGTGGGTGTGGCTTTGTGGGAATGTGAACAGAAATGGGTTTTGGCAGATCTGGGTGTGGTTTTGGTGAATTATTTTGCCATAATATTTATTTTTAAAAAGTTGGGAGGTACAGCTGTATAAACATATTATAAAACACTGCTTATCTAAAGGAAACATAGAACTGCGTTGCATTAAAGAGCCACATCATAAAAATATAAAGGCAAATGTTTCTGGATGATTTTACTAGTTACATTTAACTAAAAATATTTATTGTTAAATTTAACACACGCAAAAAAATAAAAGAATGTCCCTTTTCTCTCCCGCTTTGATTATTGCAACATATTTTCAATGTGATGTTCTCGTTTCACATCTTCCAAACCACACACGATAAGGCCGAAAGATCACCTGTTCTTCTAACTTTATATCTGTTCCTATTATTCTGACGGCTCTCATCTGCTGTTATCTCCTCACATGATAAACTACAAAGTCATTCTCTCCTTCGTTCTAGTGCCGTACCTAACAAAAAGTCCCCTCTGAGCCCCTCTTGGGACATCTTAGACTGCTGTCACTTAATGGTTTAAATGCTCAAACATTGAGGTCTCTGAGGAATTGCTGGAAAGATTTAGTTCAGGTTAAAAATAAAGATAAAACACACTCAACTTTTACAGAAGTTTCCTGTTAAACTTATTTTTTCACCCGCTGGCTGCTGACCTGCTTCTCTATCGCCCAATATACTATTTATATTGTAATGCATGTATCAATGTTGGTGGGTAGGACATTGGCCTCTCCTACAGGTGACCAGAGACAGCTTAACGTGACCCTTAGGATGTTCCCCTGAGACTCTCCTGACAAGGAGAAATTTCAACCGTCTGACCTAGAGAATTTGACACCCAAGGGTCAGCAACGACAGTAGTCAGTATGTAATTATGGCCCGTCCTGGTCCAGCCAATCATGCTCAACTGGCCTTGGTCAATGTCAAGCTGGTATGCCACTCACATTTTGAGCAGGAAACTTGGACAGTCCTGTGAATAACTGGTCAGTTGGGGGGGAGGGGGGGGCCTCGTTGTGACCCTTTGACGGTCAAAGGACCACATGAGTCCACTCGAAAAACCCAACACCTGTCCTATCCCATATGTCACCTAATAGAACATTACACTACATTACAGATCACAGACAATAATAGATTGAAATAATATTGTACGAGTCCAGTAATACAGCAAACATGGACCAAAACCTCCAGCGCTTATCATTTTTAGGCTACGATGTTCCTAGCGATATAAAGTTTTGAATTGTGCGTCCCATGTACAAAGTCCAGGGAAAATTAAATGAAAGAGCATTTCATATTAACATACTGTCAATGTATAGAAAAACAAATTCACCAGCAACACGGAAATATCCTGCAAATAATTGATTAGCGATTGAGCCAACAATTAACAACTAGCGGGAGCTGGGAACCTTTCAGTATTATGAAGGATTCTGTGCAGTTGGCAGTAAAGGCAGCATTATAGACAATCACTGCATTCGACAATAACCAACTGGAAGATACCTGAAGGGGGCAGCACTTATAACATAATAAAACATGCACTGTCCTATTCGGCTGGGAACGACCCCCCCCCCCTTCTTTTCAAGTGTTTCCCGACTGATTACCATGAACCACAAGGGGGGGATAGCTCACTAGTTTAATGCACTGATTAATAAGGGCAGCACGGTGGCTCAGTGGTTAGCACTTCTGCCTTACAGCACTGGGGTCATGAGTTCAATTCCCGACCATGGCCTTATCTGTGAGAAGTTTGTATGTTCTCCCCGTGTTTGTGTGGGTTTCCTCCAGGTGCTCTGGTTTCCTCCCATACTCCAGAAACATACTGGTAGGTTAATTGGCTGCTAACAAATTGACCCTAGTCTGTGTGTGTATCTGTCTGTGTGTGTGTTAGGAAATTTAGACTGTAAGCTCCAATGGGTCAGGGACTGATGTGAATGAGTTCTCTGTACAGCGCTGCGGAATTAGTGGCGCTATATAAATAAATGGTGATGATGATAATGATAGTGAAAAATATATAAAATTACTAGTAAATAAACAAATGTTAGGAGGCACAAGGCCCTCTTCTGTGACCACAGCAGGCTACTGATTAAACAATTGTCAGTGCTATAGACAGGATGATGGTACAGTGAAGTGTTTTTGCCAATTGCACAAAGCTCTAATATTACTAAAGATGGTGGCGTTATAGAGCTGCGTGCAGGAGAGTAATTAAACGTTTGTGGGACCCCACAACAAAAATTTGATAAGGAACCCCCATGTACCATGCTGAATAACTGGAGCTTGTGATTTCACTGCTTTTTTGATTTCAAGTGCTGTTTTTGTTTAAAGTGTGGAGTTGGTTCCATTAAGGATTGCTGTGCTGTGCTGAGAGAGTGATATAGTTTGGGGAATTATTCTGTGTGTTTATTGAACGGGATTCGTTTTTCTGTGTGTTTATTAAGTGGTTTTTTTTTGTTTTTTTTTGTTTTTTTCCTTCTCTCTGTTAGAGCTAGTGGGTGTGGTTTAATTGCATAGTTGATACAGCTGGTTAGTGCAAGCTCTATTTAACAGGAGGTAGCAAGCGATTTCATTGAGCTTGTGATTTCACTGCTTTTTTGATTTCAAGTGCTGTTTTTGTTTAAAGTGTGGAGTTGGTTCCATTAAGGAGTTGAATCCAGGAAGGGGTTTAATCTGGTAAGTGGCTAGGAAAGGCTAGTACTAAAGTTCACTGTAGGCTATAAGAAGTTAGGTTAGCCATAATAAGATGAGTAGTAGCAGGCTTGATGATCTCACTCAATGCATATCTTGTCATATGTATGCACACTTGGAGCAAGTGTTCCAAGGTTTATACCTCTGTGAGAAATGTGAGCAATTGGTCTCTTTGGAAGCCCAGGTAACTGATCTAAAGCAGACCATTGCAACATTGAGAGACATTGCCAACCTGGAGCAGAGTTTACAGCTCACCGTTAATGCGTTATCTGAGCAGGGTGGAGCAGAGACAGAGGAGGATGCACAGGTAGGCAGCTGGGTAACAGTTACTAGGGGTAGCAGAGGGAGGAAGAGGCAGGCCAGTTCTGAGCTAGGCAATCCCAGCAGATTTGCCAGATTGGATGAAGATACTGTGGAAGGCAGTTCAGAATTGGTAGAGTTGGATGACACTGCTTCCTCTAGCAACCAGGGGAATGGTCTCTCCAGCATAGAGGGGACCAAAGTTACTCAGGGACCCAGGCAGATTGTGGTGGTAGGGGATTCAATTATTAGGAAGGTAGATAGGGCAATCTGTTACCGGGACCGTGCATGCCGAACAGTGTGTTGTCTCCCGGGTGCTCGGGCTCGGCATATTGCGGATCGGGTGGACAGATTGTTGGGAGGGGCTGGGAATGACCCAGCGGTTTTGGTGCATGTTGGCACCAATGACCGAGTTAGAGGAAGAAGGGGTGTCCTAAAGAATGATTTCAGGGACATAGGTCGCAAACTTAAGGCAAGGACATCCAAGGTAGTATTTTCGGAAATACTACCTGTGCCACGCGCTAGTCCAGGGAGGCAGCGGGAGATTAGGGAGGTTAATGCGTGGCTAAAAGATTGGTGTAGGAAGGAGGGTTTTGGATTCTTAGAGCACTGGGCTGATTTCTCAGTCAGTTGCCATCTTTATTGTCGTGATGGATTGCACCTGAATGAAGAGGGGGCTGCAGTGCTAGGGGAGAGGATGGTTAGAAGGTTGGAGGAGATTTTAAACTAGGCTCCGGGGGGGAGGGGCAAGCAAGTATTTATGGGATAGACATTGAGAGTAGTAAGGAGGAATTTAACAAGAGTAAAGGGGGTGGAGAGGGGGGAAAGGGAAGCATAGCCGATAAGGAGCGGCCCTTTTTAAAGCTAAAAGAAATACCTAAGGGAGGCAATAGACTTAAGTGTATGCTTGCAAATGCAAGAAGCCTGACAGGTAAAATGGGGGAGTTAGAACTAGTAGCAATGAATGAGCAGTATGATATTATAGGTATTACTGAGACCTGGTGGGATGATACACATGACTGGGCAGTCAACTTGGAAGGCTATTCTCTCTTCAGGAGGGATAGGGTAAATAAAAGGGGAGGAGGAGTATGTGTTTATATTAAGCCAGAATTAAAACCAAGTATTCAGGAAGTTATATACGAGAATATTGGTGATAATATAGAGGCATTGTGGGTGGAAATATCCAGCGGAGGAAAAAGTTCAGAGAAGTTTCTGATAGGGATATGCTATAAACCGCCAGATATTAGTACGATTGAGGAAGCCCAACTTCTACAGCAAATTGAAAAGGCTACACAACTAGGTCAAATTTTAATTATGGGGGATTTTAATTATCCGGACATTGATTGGAGTACTGAGACCTGCGGTACAGCTAGGGGAAATAGGTTTCTGAGCACGCTAAAAGACCATTACATGTCCCAATTAGTTGAGGAACCAACTAGGAACCGGACTATACTGGACCTAGTAATAACAAACAATGTAGACGTAATATCAAATATTCAAGTAAAGGAGCACTTGGGAAACAGTGATCATAATATGGTCTCATTTGAAATTAGTTTCCAGAAACAACAGTATAAGGGATCAACTAGGACTTTAAACTTTAAAAAGGCAAATTTTAATATGCTAAAGGAGTCTATAAAGAGCATAGACTGGGACAAAGCCTTTGAAGGAAAAAATACAGAAGAAATGTGGGCTGTCTTTAAAATGTTGTTGGAAACATACACGTATAAGTTCATTCCTATAGGAAATAAATGTAAAAGAATTAAGTCTAAACCAATGTGGCTAAATAAAAAGGTAAGGGAAGAAATGCAAAGGAAGAAGCGTGCATTTAAATTGTTTAAGTCTGAAGGGTCAGAGGAGTCCTTCCATAGGTACAAGGAATGTAATAAAACATGCAAAAAGGAAATTAGATTGGCTAAATTAGAAAATGAAAGGCACGTTGCAAAAGAAAGTAAGACAAACCCCAAAAAGTTTTTTAAGTATATAAATGGCAAAAGGATTAAAAAAGATAATATAGGACCACTAAGAAGTGAGATGGGTGAATTGATAAATGATACTAAGGAAAAAGCAGAGATATTAAACACGTTCTTTTCTTCAGTATTTACCAGAGAGGAACAAATGGCAGGAGTAATACATAAAAATGGAAATGAAACCATGCCATTAATTAATACTTGGTTGTCAGAGGAAGAAGTCCAAAGGCGACTGAAGAATATTAAGATAAATAAAGCTCCAGGTCCAGATGGCATACACCCAAGGGTCCTTATGGAATTAAACTCGGAAATAGCTAGACCGCTATTCTTAATTTTCAGAGATTCAATCTCATCAGGCTCAGTACCAAGGGATTGGCGAATAGCAGATGTGGTGCCGTTGTTTAAAAAGGGGACGAGATCACAACCAGAGAATTATAGACCTGTAAGCCTGACATCAATAGTGGGGAAACTACTGGAAGGTATTTTAAGGGACAGTATTCAGGATTACTTGGTACGCAATAAAATTATTAGTGGGAATCAACATGGATTTGTGAGGGATAGGTCATGTCAAACTAATCTAATTAGTTTCTACGAGGAAGTTAGTGGGAACTTAGACCAGGGCAGGACAGTAGATGTGGTCTACTTAGATTTTGCAAAGGCCTTTGATACAGTGCCACACAAGAGGTTGGTTTACAAAATAAGGGAACTGGGTCTAGAAATCAAAATTTGTACTTGGATCGAAAACTGGTTAGAGAATAGGGAACAGAGAGTTGTGATAAATGGAACATTTTCTAATTGGTCAAAGGTCTTAAGTGGAGTTCCTCAAGGTTCCGTGCTGGGACCACTCCTTTTTAATATATTTATTAATGACCTTGGTGATGGTTTAGAGAGTAAAGTTTCTATTTTTGCAGATGACACTAAACTCTGTAAGGTAATAAAATCAGAGCAAGATGTAGCTTCTCTACAGAGAGACTTAAATAAACTGGAGGATTGGGCGGCTAAATGGAATATGAGGTTTAACACAGATAAATGTAAGGTTATGCATTCAGGGATCAAAAACAAGAACGCAATCTATAAATTAAATGGAATTAATTTGGGAGAATCTATAATGGAAAAGGATTTGGGAGTGCTCGTAGACAGTAGACTTAGCAATAGTGCCCAATGTCAAGCAGCAGCTGCAAGGGCAAACAAAGTATTGGCATGCATAAAAAGGGGCATAGATGCAAGGGAAGACAGTGTAATTTTGCCACTGTATAAATCATTGGTAAGACCTCATCTTGAATATGCAGTACAGTTCTGGGCACCACTCTATAAAAAAGATAATTTGGAACTAGAAAGGGTTCAGAGAAGGGCGACAAAATTGATAAAGGGTATGGAGTCATTAAGTTATGAGGAAAGGTTAGCCAGTTTAGGCATGTTTACTTTAGAAAAGAGGCGTCTAAGGGGAGATATGATTACTATGTACAAATACATTAGGGGTCAATACAGAGAGCTTTCATGGGAACTTTTTACCCCAAGGACTATACACAGGACACGTGGTCATCCCCTAAGGTTAGAGGAGAGGAAATTTCACAACCAGCAAAGGAAGGGGTTCTTTACAGTAAGGGCAGTCAAGATATGGAATTCATTGCCAGGGAAGGTTGTGATGGCAGAGTCAATAGATATGTTTAAGAAAGGGTTAGACAAATTTTTAGCGGAAAGGTGTATCCAGGGATACGACCGTTAATTTAAAATAAAGGATAATAGTGGATATAGGGTAAAAATTGGATTGCAATATTGAGTCTGGGGGGATTTTCAAAATTGAAACAGATTGGCGGTTGCTTACTCTGGATTAATTTCAAATATAAGTGCAGGATCGCAGGAGATCCAAAATAGGTTGAACTTGATGGACTGGTGTCTTTTTTCAACCTCATCAACTATGTTACTATGTTACTATGTTACATGGGGCTTTAACGGGGAAGGTGCCCCCCCCCCCCCCCCCCCCCTAGCCGCGGGCCTCATATCAGCCATAGTTAAACCCTTGGCTGTGTGCCGCGTTTGTCGCACACTGGGCTCTATGTACTTGCACTCTAACCTACACTTCCTGCATCGCACTGCGCACACTGCAATACTGTAGCACAGTAACCGTGTGTCACATTAAGCCAACGGGCAATAATCTGTGAAGTATTCTACTCTGGCAGCTATGTACATTGTGTTTATATTACAGTGCCCCGTGCAAGATGCTTTGTTACTTTACATACTGTAAGGTTTTCAATTTGCTATTAAAATAACTTGCTACTTTAAACCCATTACCATTACGGCTGCCCAAGTTAAATTGCATTTTAATACGAATTTTATGCTAAACCACAAAGCTGTGTTCTCCGATTTATGTGCAGTGTTTTGTTTTTTTTACCACTTCCATAGGCAACGCACATTATTTATTTAACGAGATAAAAGCGGAGGTTCTTTTGGGTCAATACAAACAGTCTGTAATAAAATTTACTCAAGCTTTTATCTACTAGGATTCGGGTAATCTGAAACACTTGGCCTTTAGATGCTGCTTAGTCAGCACATTTTACACTCCTTAAAGAACTATCTAGCGGTTTTCTTTATTATATTTGATGCCTCTGAGACTAGCAGCGGGGTACTAAATATTGCATGTAAACAGCAAAGACTTTTCTGTTCTAGGAAGTCTCAACAAATGTCATGATTAATGTACTAAATGGTAATGGATGGTGTGACTGGATCACTGATAAATAACTTATCTGTGGCTGGATCATGTGGAAATAATTTATTGTAGAAATGTATTTCAATCAGAGGTGCAGGCACCAATATATAATTTGAGATGCACTTATCATGTTACATTGGGATGTGTTTTGTATGGAAGTGTCATTGTTTGGGGTTTGTAAGGTTGCTAGTGGAAACCTCCAAATAGGCATATGTCTGATAGCAGGAAATGTTTTGTGATGAAGTGTCAAATGCCTGCTCTGGCCAAAGGCCCAGCAGGGAGTCCTTACTGTGTGACCTTTTGTCCAGAGTGTTCAAACCTTTCTGAACATTGTGAAAAGCATGTGATGCAGGACATCACAGCGTCTCTAGAATTTCATAAATAAGTGTAAATATTGTTGGCTTTGCAATGCATGTAAATCCATGTTTGTGTAAAAATCATTGCATCCTAATTATAAAAATAGCCTGTTTCCAAATCAGTATAAAAAGCACTGTCTTGTACACTGAAATGTTCTTCTGATTTCATCTGACCTGATCACTGGTACATTCAACCAGTGTGAGAGCAAATAAACATCTTGCTTCAAAGACCTGCTTGGAAACATCTTCAATATTGCTGTATTCCTGTGACCTGCAGATTAGATCCCAAATCTAATCTGTTCTCTGGCTGTTTCTGAGGTTGGACCCAGCTTTTCCGGTACCACCACTCTGCCTGCTACCCTGCAGCCCTGGTCAATGTGATAGGCCAGGGGGGATCCATCCACAGCTTCCCTGATCCATAGTAAGAGGTCAGGAGTACCAGCCCAGGTACTCCAGTAACGCAATACACTTGCAGCATTAAATACCTAGAAGAAACACAGTACTAAGGAGTCCAGTGGTGGCAGCACGTGTAAGCCCCTACTATTGCAGCAAGAAGGCGCATTTGGGATAACGAAAGGAAACGGTGGCAAAGTAAGCCCAGCCGGTTCCCAGCAACAACAGACAAGGTGGCATAGGTGCTCCATCCGGTCACAGATGGGCGAAGGGTTTTCTCAGCTGCCTCCTTCAGTGCTTCCTCTAAAACGCTGGGGATCGCCGTAAGGAGTGCGTATGGTGACCCAAGAGTTTTTGGATACCTCAATGTGCTATTTTGCGTTGGCTTAAGGCTACACATGTATATATCGGGGATAGTCTGTGTTTGGAAGTTGCATAGATTTGCGTTCTGTATTGTATTTACCACGTGTACGCCATTGACGTGAGTAGATATTTACTGTCTTTACTCGTTGAATCTGTTTGACATTTGATTATCTACTTGCCTGTAAATCATCATGTATTAAGTTCATGCCACTATATTTACAAATCACTTGGCTCAAACTCAATTCATTAACGCAAATTAAAAAATCAGAATAATTCTGTGGAAAACGGTGATCTAACCGTTCAGAAAAAACACTAAAGAAGCAAATCAGTGAGTAATATGACCCCACGTAGGGAGGGAGAAATTGCATAAATATAATTACAAATCATATTTGCACATTGTGGGCCTGATTTGAGTGCGCACACAACTCGCGGTTGAAAGACGAGTACAGCACTTGTAATTCCATCCGTATTTAAATTCCGAACAGATCTACAGACGCGTTTCGCTTTGAATGTAAACGTTACTTGCCGCATGTTAACAGACAGAACGGACTGCAGTATACACGCCCGGATATGTGCAATATGAAGACAGCAAAAACATTTTACGAAATAAATTAACAATTCATAATACTATCAATAATAAAAATATGTGTTTTTATCATTATTTACTATGTCATTTTTTTTACATTGTATATATGAACCAGGATGTTCCTACCGTAAACTGTACATACATTGCATTTAATAGTGCTTGTATACACTTGTTCTGTGCATGCTATTGGCATGCATACATTTATTTGTAATACAAAAACTATGCTGTGTCAGTCAGGACTAACACCTGCCCTATAGCTGGTGCCGCATCCGTGTCAGAAACACCCCCGACGCACCCTTACTGTACATTGCCAACGTCCGCTCACCTCTTCCCTCCATTAAGTCGCAGGCTGTCGTAAGTGTCATTTGTGTTTGGATATTAATTATATGGCGTTGCAATCATTAGTGTGCGTCTGAAGATCATTTAGGCTCTGTGTGGGCAACTTAAAATATGTGAAGATAGATAGATATATAGATATATAGATATGAGATAGATAGAGAGATATGAGATAGATAGATAGATAGATAGATAGATAGATAGATAGATAGATAGATAGATATGAGATAGATAGCTAGATAGATATGAAATAGATAGATAGATAGATATATAGATAGATAGATAGATAGATAGATAGATAGACAGATAGATAGAGAGATATGAGATAGATAGATAGATATGAGATAGATTGATAGATAGATAGATATGATATAGATAGATAGATAGATAGATAGACAGATAGATAGATATGAGATAGATTGATAGATAGATAGATATGAAATAGATAGATAGATAGATAGAGAGATAGATAGAGAGATAGATAGATAGATAGATAGATAAATAAGTAATTTACATACATTAACTTCTATTGTGGTATAGAACATATAATTATAAATGTTACAATGAGCCTTTTCTTAGTGGAACCGCTTATATTTTGGGCTGTGTTGCTCATTACATCCTCCATGTTCCTCTGAGACTTTGAAATGAAAACAGGTCTCGGTCAGCCAAGGAACAAGGCCAAATGCATTTACAGTGTGTTTATTTTTCTGGTGTTAAAATATCAGAACCATTGTTTTCATAGCCCTTAATAGGATTCTGGGGTTTTCTGGAGAAGGAAAGTGTCTTCAGAGCCCGCGATGGAGGGGTCCTGCGCGGCGGAGAACGTGTCATTCGTCTTGTAAGCGGCCAAGTTTCGTATCTTGCAGAATGACACAGACATGAGCTACACGTCGACCTACGTCCCCCTGAGACAGTCTCCCTGGTGTCAGAGCTTTATTACAGGAGAACTACAGTAAGGAGTAATGGAACAATTATATTACTGAGTGATTTTACAGGTTTGAATAACCTTGCACACATTAGGCATACTTCCCGGCATGGGAACACTGGGAGTGGCCAGACCCCTGGGGCATTGAAAGACGACCCCAGTTGCCAGATTCACAATGTACTAGAAGGTTCTGTACTTTAATAAAAATAAAAAAATTATTATACATGAAATGTAATTGCAAAAGTTAAACTAATGTGCCTATAAGATTTACTATTAATGCATCAGTACTGCCACTTAAAATATTTCAGTATCGACGAAATATCTATAGTAAAGCGATCACAATTTTACTTTACTACCAGGTTCTAATGGCCTTGGCCAATTTGCGATGGGTAGGAGGAGAAGCCTGCCATGGAGGGACCTGCAGATCCTTCTCCTGCGATGCCCTCCCTATTGGATAGAACAGAAAACGCATCTTCAGAGGGCGTTAGCTGTCGGGGGTTAATCTCTGAATTTCGGATATAGGCTCCTTTCTATACGTTCACTCACCAGAATTACCATCAACCTGACCAGCTCTTGTTGTGCACTAAATCCTTTACATTGTAAGCGGTAGATTTACTAAATCTTCTAAAATGAAACAGTGAAGGTGTTGCCCATGGCAACCAATCAGATTTTAGCTATCAGTTATCTTTACATTCTAGAACACGATAGCTGGAATCTGATTGGTTGCTATAGGCAACATCTCCACTATTCCCTTTAGGAGCTTTAGTAAATCTACCCCTAAGTTGGCGGTGTCATGTATAATACAGGATTAGTCCACCCTTCTTTCATCTTATTACAAGTTATTTACAAAGTTGGCAAACAAGACCAGTGTAGAAAGATATTATATATAATAAATATAGCTAGTGTCTCTGGTGTCAACCCCAGCTGTTGTCAATGAAACACAATCCGCAAGAGTCTAATTACAGACCGCGCTTCTCCCTATAAAGTACGGAGAGTAAAAGGAGATTACTGCGAAGGATGTGACAGAGATAGGGGTACAGGCGGAAGACTTTGTAATTAATGTTTGAGACACTATGAGAGAAGGAGATGGGTCTGGTAGTTAAGATGTATAGAATATACAGAATAAGAAACCAAACAGATTTGTACCCAGGATACAGAACACGCGAAGTGGAACTGTGCAGCTGTCCGTACACACAGAGTATGAACAGATACTGAGAATTGCATACATGATGCAGAATAAATAATGTTAAACTGCAACTCTCAGTCCAAAGGTCACTTCTCCCTTCTCATACACCTCGACCTCTCTCACTGTCCATCATTCTCTTCTCCTCACCAACCTGCACTCCATAGATCTTCACAAAACAGCTCCCACCTGGTTTGCCTCCTACCTCACTGGCCGCTCTATTAGCATGTCTGCTTCTGACCCCCCCTCTCTTCCCCTTTCTATTGGAGTCCCACAAGACTCTGTCTCTGGCCCTCTACTCTTCGCTTTCTACACCACCTGTCTCGGTGAACTCATTCAATCATTTGGCCTCCAATACACCTCTATGCTGATGACACGCAAATCTATCTTCTCTCCCCTGATCTCTCTCCCGCCTTCCTAACCAAGGTATCTAGCGGTCTCTCAGCTTTAACTACCTGGACGTCACAGCGCTTCCTGAAACTCAACATCTCCATATCCGAGCTCCTCATCTTTCCTCCCGCCAATGTCACTATCCCTCCCAATATCTTCCTCTTGGTTGACAATAGCACTCTTTCTCCTGTCATCCAAGCCTTGGAGTCACCCTTGATTCAGCCCTCAGCTTTACCTCTCATATCCAGTCCATCACCAAATTCTACCACTTACTCCTGCATAACATCACAAAAGTATGTCCCTTCCTCTCTCAGGAAGCAACCAACATCCTGGTCCATTCACTCATCATTTCTTGTCTCGACTATTGCAACCTCCTTCTCATTGGCCTTCCTGACTCTCCCATTTTTGACCGTCAATCCTTACAGGCATATCATCCTCTACCACAGCACCTCTTCTGCTCCTCCTATGTGTAAATCCCTTCATTGGCTCCCCATCCATTTCAGAATTCAGTTCCAGCTCCTTACCCTCTCTTACAAAGCCCTTACCAACACTTCTCCCCCTTACATCTCTGACCTTGTCTCGAGGTACATACCTACCCGGTCACTCCGCTCTCTGCCTCAATTCCCCTCTCATTACCTCCTCCCATGCTTGCCTCCAAGACTTCTGCCGTACTGTCCCCAATCTTTGGAACTCTGTACCCTACCTCACTCGACTCTCCCCCAACCTTCAGTCCTTCAAACGTTCACTCAAAACTGACCTATTCAACCTCGCCTATCCTACCACCTCTTAACCATTCTATCCATCACCTCCTCTTCCTCACCTGCCATCTCCATTTTCTCCCAGCTGGTCCTACTGTCTCTCACCCTTCCCTCTAGAATGTAAGCTCTCGCGGGCAGGGTCCTCTACCTATTGTCCCACGTCTGTTTACAGTCTGACTTCGTTGTACGTCCTGTCATGTCTTTTGCTGCGCTCTGTGTGAGTCCCCATAGCATTACTCACACTCATCCGTGCTGGTTGCATTATTTTTGTAGTTCGTCTATCTTTTTAACAAGACATGACAACAGGTAACGACCTCATGCTGTGCAGGTGTTTGTCCCGTCTGAGATGAAAAGACTTACTTAGCATTTCCTGCCTTCAGCAAAATAGATTTCCTCTAGACTGGCATAATACATTAGAAACACATTTACTATACAGAAATACAACATCCTTCACAGAAATATAACACAATATAAAAAAACAACATTTGCAATGATATACAGCGGTGCACTACGTGATCCAGCCACAATAGGTTTTACTACAAAATAATAATAAAAAAGTAAAAATAAATCATTAAAACACGAGACAGAAAAAAGTTTTTAAAAAAATCCCTTCACCCCCTCTTCGATTATTCATAAATTAAAAACATTTAGTCGACTATGGTACCAATGAAACGAAAGTCCCATTTGCTCCTCACAAAACGACAATATAAAGTTTGTTTGGGTAAAGTAAAAAGAAAACGTAAAAATGATAAAGAGGGAAAGGTCTATAAATGTGAATTTGGCGCAGACCCCTGGCATTGAGAGGGACCTAATCTTTTTCCCACCCTTTTGCATTCATTTTGATTGGCTTATTACTGTAACTCCGATCTGCATTTCGCCCAAGTACTCAGAGCAGGCTTTGGATTAGTACGTGAATAGATTGGTTTCATTTCTCACTTCCCCGCAGTGTGTGAGGTCGTTAAGCCCTAATGACTATATTATTTATGAGTGTATCTTGGACTGTGTGTCCAGAGACAGATATATGGTGAGGTGCCAAGCTGGCACAGACTCCAGGCCAGGATAGAGAAGGCAGAGAAACCAGGAATGTTCTGAATGTCAAGTGTAAACATCGCTGGATACACGCTGGATATCACAGATAGGCGCTGGTATAACACACTCGGACTACGCAGACCCTAATACCATCAAACAACACGAAGGTCTGTGATTGATGGGAGATGGGTGAGTTTATGAAGATGGAATTACTATGGGGTGGGATAGTCCACACAATTATTTTATATTCTCACAACATAAAAGAAGAAATTAAACCATAATCATTTTAACGCTGCCACACCCCTCACTGCGAAGATTTCCCTAGAACTGCGCTAATCATGGCATGGAAACCCAACTGTTGTGCTTATTGGAAATAGGAGGGGGGGGGGTGTCATCTAAAAATTATTTAAAGTGACTTATTTTTTATTTACTTATTACATAATGCATTTTGCACTATGTGATAGGTAAACACCGTTTTTCGCTTATGCAGAATGCTCAACTTGACCATTTTTTTCTGCATAGCAATAAAAGTCCGGGCATGGTCACGTGACCTTGGAGCGTGCCTAGCTCTTCTGAAATGCTAGGCTACCCTCAGCTCCCCCTTTCTTAAAAATACCCCAGCTTTGCAGTTCACATGCAGTTCATGGCTGCCAGTGCTTGCTGGGCCTTGTAGTTCCCCAGAGTATTTAATGATATATATTTTGCTTTTCACTATTACTCTGGTACCCACAGTGCCAGGGGTGTCAGTTCGAGCCCCAGGGGTATTCTGCACAAGGCTGGTTATGTTTGAGGGGTTGGAGGGAGGGGCTGGGGGGGTCATGTTTTTGGCAGAGCCACTTCCCCTATGTCTCTAAGCCTCATGGCGAACAGTCTGGTTGATGCTATGACATTGGGACCTTACGCTGCGGGGCTAATAGGGTGTATCATTACTATGGCACCATCAATGCCTTGTGTTTTAAATTACTACCCAATATACACCCGTTATATGTCAATTTTTGTGGCTAACCAATAATCAGGTCCTTAGTTTGCACATACACAGCATTCATTTTTGTTTCCCTTTCACAATGAACAAAAGACATAAAGCCCAGCGTGCTCACATCTTAAACCTTCCCCTGCAGTTAAACGGTTTTATTAACGTCCACATGTCAAGAACCCAAAACTGTCATAGCTGCATCTAAATTACTGTAACCTCTTCAAGATCCTGGCTGACTAGAGAAAATCCCCATCACAAGAATCAGTGCCAAGATCTGGAGTCCAGATGGACTGAAACCTGATCTGACACTGTCTCTGGATGGAGTAGAAATAGATATTATACTCTGTGTTTTCAATGTCAGATTCTGGAAAGTCTTTCAAACTCGAATTTCCTGGAAATTCCTGGTCAGAAATGCAAAATTCCTGGTAAATTTCCCTATGCAGTTAAAACGCTGGAGTCCGCTCGGTACCGCTCTACCCCTCCGTCTTCTCCGGTCTTCAGAGGTTCCTCACCTCCTGGATCCAAGCCATGAATGGATTTTTACTGTTGGCTAGTCCCCACCCAGCTACTTCCTAATGCCTCCTGGCTGGCAACATTTTCTGGGGAGAACACTGTTCCTTTTACTGTCAATAAAGTTTATCTTCAGCGGATGTTTACAGACCGCGGAACCGTCCTGTCACGTGACTGTAGCGCCATCATCAGTAACATAAACTCAAATTAAAATATTACAATAAGTTAGAATAATAGGTATTTGCTGTAGATTTCCCAATCAAGGTAAAATTTTCCCGAAAACCGGGGAAAAAAAAACTAGTAACATCGATTATACTTCAGCTGCCAAACAATTACCCAGCATCCCTAGCGGCGCAAGTCAGAAGGAATTGCAAGAGATTACTTGCAGATACAAGCGCTACGGAATATGAAGGTGCTAGTTAAGTAAATGTTAATAATAATGTATCTTTCGAATCTTCATATGTTATTCCTGTAAATAACAATTTGAATATTAGCGCAGCAATCCCATGAAAATATGAAGTATGTTTTTTTTTTTTAACATAAATCACTGTGGCAGGCTATAAGAAGAATATTGGTATTTCCTTATTTCCCCGTGTCTTTTTTTCTTCAGGCTGCTATTAATGTTTTATGATTCTGGACTACCATGGCAACCACAGTCACATGGCACATGATGTGGTGAGCAGAGAGGCTTTGAAACGTCCCTCTGAGCTCTGCCTGCACTGTGACACCCTCCTTCTCCCCCCTTTGCCATCACATAACAAGCTGAAAGCTGTGAGCCTGTGTCTGTGTAACAGACCGACTGTGTCTGGCAGCCATTTTTGTTTGCTAAATATAGAGCTTTTGAAAAGGAGATAAGATGGATAGCGAAGAAAAAATATTGTAAGATGCATGCTTAAAAAGTACTTACCTTGATATTTAATTTTTTTCCAAAAAGTAGTAGAGAAATTAAAGTTTTGGATTCAGTGATCAGTGAACTTCAAAACTTGGTGACCAGACACATTTTAGAATTGTTCCTATGTGCTGGTTAATCGACAATAACTTTTCATTTGTTAGGGTATCAGAGTAAATTGTATATAGGTTTTTTTTTGTGACATAAAGTGCTTTCTGTCTGGTAGCATTTTTAAATAAGTAGTCTTTTATTTATTTATTGTTATAAAAGCTGGTTTAGACAAAAATGGTAAAAACAATACACTATCAAGATTACTAGACATAAAAATTGGAGGTGTTGCCCATAACAACCAATCGGATTCCAGCTATCATTTCGCTAGGACATTCTAGAGAATGACAGCTGATTGGTTGCTATGGGCAACATCTCCACTTTCTCTTTTAAGGAGTTTTTACAAATCTACCCCTCTGAGACCACTTTCCTCCAGGTGCGCCATACAAAGGTGGTGGGCAGTCGTTATGGAGATAGCGACCTGTGTAGATTTCATCAGATAACTCAAAATGGCTGCTTCCATTCATACTCGTAAAATCATATTTCAAGAGATTTAAGTTTTACTGTGCAAAATAGTTTATACATTATTGGTCACACTGGTTTTATGGATGCCGATAGCTTAGAAATGTCATTGGCTAGCTGGCTTGGCTAACCTGTGGCACTCCAGGTGTTGTGAAACTACAAGTCCCAGCATGCTTTGCCAATACATAGCAGCTTATTGCTGGAAGGGTATGCTGGGACTTGTAGTTTCACAACACCTGGAGTGCCACAGGTTAGCCAAGCCAGGGCTAGAGGGTTGACTGGGAGTTGAAGCCAACATATACCAACGTAAGCCAAAAATGCCAACCGCCACCTTCCGTTGGAAATATGACCATGTCACACACATTATATATATATATATATATATATATATATATATATAAATATTTGGAACAAGAGAGATTCCCAGGATCTGTAACTAGTTAAGCACAGTAATGAAAGCTTGGTCTATGATATTTAAGAAGAATCTTTACATAAAAGAGAAGAAGGCGATTGTGGGCGTAGCTCAGCGTGAAATGTTGCTTTAAAATGCCAGAGCTATAAATATGAACCTCAGGAACAGCTGCTCAGAACTGTAAGAACTCATTATATATAAATATATAAAGGACAACAGGGATTTTGCATTGAAGAGTCTGAATACACACATTGAATGCATACAAACCTGCCAGCAGTTCGAACTGAAATATTAGTCTCTTATGCAATATATAGAATTAGAAAATAGTATGACATGAATATCTGTTATAGTTTTACAAGATACAGTCATTTGTTTATAGGTGATAATATATCTTGTACTGTAAATTATATATGGCACAGTATATCACCTACGTACATTATAAATTATAAAATCAAGATAACGTTTAACATCTTGCTTAGGGTGCAACATGTTTTCCTAATGACCAGTGAAGTGGATATCAATTATAACCTACGTGTTTGTTTTGGATCTTCAGCTCTGGTAAATCCCGGAGGTGAGATCCAAGTGACGACGTGATTTGCGCCATCCCGGCTTAGCGGGAGACTGAAGTCACGATCGCGCGATACACACAGAATCAAGTCATCAAGGCCCCGCCCACTTCCGAAGAAACTGATGGGGGTCCGGGAGGGTGAGAAATTTGGGAGTCTTCCGGGGAGCAGGCAAGTATGAGCTTACCATTGATACACACATTAGCATAAGCACATACTTGCCTACCTTTGGCAAGTTGTATCCGGGAGAGGGGCGTGTCTAGAGGGCGGGGGAGGGGGGAGTGAATTGGGGGTGAATTGCATCATTTTGGCGCCATTCACAGTGAATCGCGTCATTTTAGCCCCGCAATTGTGGGATGCGGGAGATTTGCCAGCTCTCCCCGGAGTCCGTGAGACCAGCCCGAATTTCGGGAGTCTCTCCGACATTCTGGAAGAGTTGGCAAGTATGAATTAGCATCAATACAAGAGGATTGTATAAAGGCGTGGGGTCAATTGTGTGGGTCTGCTGGGGTATTGAAAACAAGTTAAAGGGAGTTTTCAGCTTCAGATGTCTTTAATTTACTGGTCTGTGCGCCCTCCTGCAGCTTTCACTAATTACGTTGCTTCATCTTCCTTCTGTGCTTCCTGTCCAAATATTGATATAACCCACTTATGAACCGTGTACTATATAGCTGTCAGATACTAGTATACGGCCTACATATTAGCTACAGGAGTATATCATACTTGCCAACATTTATTTTTCTTTTTCCGGGAGATGCCGGCTGGGACGTGGGCGTGCAGGGGGCGGGGCGGCGAAATCACGTCATTTTGGCCCCGCCCCCGTGACGGAATGACGCGAATCGCGTCATTTTACAGCGGGGGCGGGGCTAAACGCCGCGATTCCGGGTGAATCGCGGCGTTTAAACTGAATTTTTCCCACGTCCTATCAGGGAGATTGCCACACTCGTCCGGGAGACTCTCGCAAAATGCGGGAGTCTCCCGGACAATCCGGGAGAGTTGGCAAGTATGGAGTATATAAAAAGGTCAAAGTAACAGTATAACGTTAAAAAGAAATACTGAAGAGAAAATAAATAGTGAATTTGTGAAATATTTGAATGTGATTCGTAAATATTTATTTTTGATTGGAAAAAAACCCAACCAAAAATGTGTTTGCTTGTTTTTTTAAATAAAAATATGATTCAGAGAGAGTGAGAAAACCCAGCGTGAGATCATATCACAGCCTCACCCGGCATGAAGAAGAGCATACAAACAAAGACATTGGTGGAATCTTTCTGAAAACAAATCTGCTGGGGGGCGCTGGATGGGGGCGCTGGATGGGGGGGGGGGGTCTTACTGTGAACTTGGTGTAGAGCTGGTACGTGAGCAGAGGATTAGGGAGCTCCCTGAAGTAGAGTTTGCACAGTGACCCCACACAGTGAATGTCCTGGAGGTAGACTTCTCTCGTCAGGTCCGGGCATTGATCTGAGCCAAACTCCTGCCTGCAACAACACAGACATAAAAGGGGTGAGAGGGAGCGACATGCCTGGTCCTTATATACAAGCTGCTGCTTGTGGACTCCTGCAAGATCAGCCATGGCAGTGGGTGAGACAGGCACAATGTAGGGTAATAGGGGCTTCATAACACACAGAAAAACACTGGTGGTATTAAGGCATGCAACCTGTGGCTCTATGGCGGTCCTGGGAGTATGGAACTACAAGTTCCAGCATGCAACCTGTGGCTCTATGGCGGTCCTGGGAGTATGGAACTACAAGTTCCAGCATGCAACCTGTGGCTCTATGGCGGTCCTGGGAGTATGGAACTACAAGTCCCAGCATGCAACCTGTGGATCTACGACTGTCATGTGACTATAGAACTACAAGACCCATCATGTATTATGTGGTTGTTGTAGAGATTCAAGTTCCCCCTATAATGCTCAGCATGTCTTCCTGGGATTGTCCAGTTATTGTGGAATTACTAGATTTACTGACTGGCAAGGCATGCTGGGGCTTCTAGTTCCACAACAGCTGAAAGGCCTGAGGTTGCTATCTAAGCCTCTCTTAAAGCATAACTAAAAAGCATTTGCATAGTGCGGAGACTAACAACGTAGTCGGTTTTGGAGGCTTCTGTATATGATCTAGATTTCTGGTGTAAAGAGTTGACATATATTAACATACAATAGGGAACTAAAAAAAATAAAAAAGTTTTTTATAAATAGGACACGATCCTCTATATAATTACCAGTTATAAATAATTAAAAATGACTAGAATCCAATTCTCTCTGAATAGCGGTCATGCTAATTGGGCGTTATGAGGTCACTTGGATTCCCATGTAGTGATACCTAATTAGTGGAGTTACATTGTTACAGTGTATCCTCAGAGGACAATAACATCGTCATACCAACCAGTCCACGGAGACCACTGACTTAACCTCATTAACTTTTATTAATTTGCAGCTTTTTAAATATTTTTAGGCTTTTTGCAAACCTGCAACTGTTCAAACCGTATGATTATGTCTTATCCGAAAAATAGCGAAAGTACCTCAGTTTCTGTATATTAGACGTCACCCCAGATAGCCGGTAGATCCCGTCCACAACACCGTGGCTCTCGATGAAGTCTGCGCAGCTCTTCAACACAAGGGGAACTAGAGGAGAGAGAGAGAAGGAAACGGGGTCACTCAGAGAGGAACGGGGTCCCACAGGTTCACCTATCAGAAAATCAGGACAAAATAAGCCCCACCCACGATCCATCCAAACTACGCCTAGATTCACCCAACTAACAAATTCTTACAAAGCAACACTCACTTTCTTATTGGTAACACCAAAATCCAAGACTGTTTTACCAAAATCAGGACTATTGTGATGTACGGAGCAGTTTTTTATTTACTATTTTAAACACCATGAGGATTTGCATCATGCATTAATATGACGTTTGTTTTATTAATGAGAATATTTTGCAACACTTTTCAATCATATTCATAGGCCAACCGCACATTAAAAATCACCGCTCAATCCTGCAAAGCCAAAAAAAATCAAAAACAATTGTTGTGGGCTAAAATGATCCCCATATTACTACACAGTCCCAAGACTCTACAGTAATGACATCCTAGCAGTTATACGTGTAAATAGACAAATTATATTACACAACATTAAAAAAAAAAACATTTTAAAACAATGAAAATGCCTTGTACAACCCTGTATGTTACCCATTACAGATGTAGGG
The DNA here is from genome assembly GCF_038048845.1 of Mixophyes fleayi. Classification (NCBI taxonomy): domain Eukaryota; kingdom Metazoa; phylum Chordata; class Amphibia; order Anura; family Limnodynastidae; genus Mixophyes; species Mixophyes fleayi. The sequence goes on along the minus strand of NC_134403.1, from coordinate 367,954,143 downwards.
CCTGAGTCATTAAAGAGAGCAGTAAACTATAAACTATAACCAGACACCAAGGAATAGGCTCTGCATTGTACTGTACATTTATCCTTAACACTGAATATCTGTGTGTATCTAGAAAAATGTAAACATGAGGTATTGGTTCATATTTTGATCAAAACATTTAAGCCTGCATCCCAGCGTCAGGGGCACCCATTGTATGCAGATCCTACACTGACCTATATCCTTCAGACACCATTAAAATGCAGTTAAAATTCAGATGCACTGCATTATACTGTGGCCACCAGGGAATGGGATCTACACATGGCTCCCAGGGACTGGATTCTGTGTGGTACATTGGCCACCAGGATCTAGACTCTGTATGGTACACTGACCACCAGGAACTAGAATCTTTATGGTACACTGACAACCAGGAACTAGACTCTTTATGGTACACTGACAACCGGGAACTAGACTCTGTATGGTACACTGACAACCAGGAACTAGACTCTTTATGCTACACTGACAACCAGAAACTAGACTCTTTATGGTACACTGATAACCAGGAACTAGACTCTTTATGGTACACTGATAACCAAGAACTAAACTCTTTATGGTACACTGATAACCAGGAACTAGACTCTTTATGGTACACTGATAACCAGGAACTAGACTCTTTATGGTACACTGATAACCAGGAACTAGACTCTTTATGGTACACTGACAACCAGGAACTAGACTCTTTATGGTACACTGACAACCAGGAACTAGACTCTTTATGGTACACTGATAACCAGGAACTAGACTCTTTATGGTACACTGACAACCAGGAACTAGACTCTTTATGGTACACTGATAACCAGGAACTAGACTCTTTATGGTACACTGACAACCAGGAACTAGACTCTGTATGGTACACTGATAACCATGAACTAGACTCTTTATGGTACACTGACAACCAGGAACTAGACTCTTCATGGTACACTGATAACCAGGAACTAGACTCTTTATGGTACACTGACAACCAGGAACTAGACTCTTTATGGTACACTGATAACCAGGAACTAGACTCTGTATGGTACACTGATAACCAGGAACTAGACTCTGTATGGTACACTGACAACCAGGAACTAGACTCTTTATGGTACACTGACAACCAGGAACTAGACTCTTTATGGTACACTGACAACCAGGAACTAGACTCTTTATGGTACACTGACAACCATGAACTAGACTCTTTATGGTACACTGATAACCAGGAACTAGACTCTGTATGGTACACTGACAACCAGGAACTAGACTCTTTATGGTACACTGACAACCAGGAACTAGACTCTTTATGGTACACTGACCACCAGGAACTAGACTCTTTATGGTACACTGACAACCATGAACTAGACTCTTTATGGTACACTGATAACCAGGAACTAGACTCTTTATGGTACACTGACAACCAGGAACTAGACTCTTTATGGTACACTGACAACCATGAACTAGACTCTTTATGGTACACTGATAACCAGGAACTAGACTCTTTATGGTACACTGACAACCAGGAACTAGACTCTTTATGGTACACTGATAACCAGGAACTAGACTCTGTATGGTACACTGATAACCAGGAACTAGACTCTTTATGGTACACTGACAACCAGGAACTAGACTCTTTATGGTACACTGACCACCAGGAACTAGACTCTGTATGGTACACTGATAACCAGGAACTAGACTCTGTATGGTACACTGACAACCATGAACTAGACTCTTTATGGTACACTGACAACCAGGAACTAGACTCTTTATGGTACACTGACAACCATGAACTAGACTCTGTATGGTACACTGATAACCAGGAACTAGACTCTTTATGGTACACTGACAACCAGGAACTAGACTCTTTATGGTACACTGACAACCAGGAACTAGACTCTGTATGGTACACTGATAACCAGGAACTAGACTCTGTATGGTACACTGATAACCAGGAACTAGACTCTTTATGGTACACTGATAACCAGGAACTAGACTCTTTATGGTACACTGACAACCAGGAACTAGACTCTTTATGGTACACTGACAACCAGGAACTAGACTCTTTATGGTACACTGATAACCAGGAACTAGACTCTTTATGGTACACTGACAACCAGGAACTAGACTCTTTATGGTACACTGACAACCATGAACTAGACTCTTTATGGTACACTGATAACCATGAACTAGACTCTGTATGGTACACTGATAACCATGAACTAGACTCTTTATGGTACACTGATAACCAGGAACTAGACTCTGTATGGTACACTGACAACCATGAACTAGACTCTTTATGGTACACTGATAACCATGAACTAGACTCTGTATGGTACACTGATAACCAGGAACTAGACTCTGTATGGTACACTGACAACCAGGAACTAGACTCTTTATGGTACACTGATAACCATGAACTAGACTCTGTATGGTACACTGATAACCAGGAACTAGACTCTTTATGGTACACTGACCACCAGGAACTAGACTCTGTATGGTACACTGATAACCAGGAACTAGACTCTTTATGGTACACTGATAACCAGGAACTAGACTCTTTATGGTACACTGATAACCAGGAACTAGACTCTGTATGGTACACTGATAACCAGGAACTAGACTCTGTATGGTACACTGACAACCAGGAACTAGACTCTTTATGGTACACTGATAACCAGGAACTAGACTCTGTATGGTACACTGATAACCAGGAACTAGACTCTTTATGGTACACTGATAACCAGGAACTAGACTCTGTATGGTACACTGACAACCAGGAACTAGACTCTTTATGGTACACTGATAACCAGGAACTAGACTCTTTATGGTACACTGATAACCAGGAACTAGACTCTGTATGTTCCCCGGGGAGTGGGCTCTATAGGGCAAATTTGACCCACATTGAATGGGCTATTGGGTCACACTTGGACCCAGGGACTGGACTATGTATTGTCCACAGGGTCACCATAGACTGTGCTTTGCATTCTACACTACAGGTCAACTCCAGTGAACACAACGGCTCCAAAGTGAGTGGGGAGAAGGTGGAAACGGTACCGTGCTCGGGGGACATTAAATGTGCATTAAATATTCACATTTTTTTCTTACTACGTTCAATGGGGAGTTACATGAAAAAAAGGTTAAAAATATTATAATAACATTTTATATTAGAAGTATTAGCATCAGTAAAATGAATTAAAAAATAACTGTGGTGTGGCAACCACCGCCGAGCTGACTAACCCCACCTACCAGCTAGTGAAGTCCACCCCTCACAGACAATACCATCCTCCTACCTATGATACCCACTACAACCAGCAGACTGCCCTCCTTACTACCAGCAATGCTGCCCGGAGAGATGACAACATTCATTCCAGCACCTTTCTGGATAAACAGCTTTTGTGATTCCAACAGTGGCCCACGTATGTACACGTAGATAGGCATTTGGCTTTATATTTTGAGAGCTTTCAGTCTGGTACATTGTATACAGCAGCACGCAATGTTTCTTGTACATTGTTTATGCAAAAACAAACAATTTATGCCCTAAAATGTAATTTCTGAGCTGCAAAAACGCTAAAGGGATTTCCCACCCTAACACTGAATGTAACAGTCCTCTTCCCTTTACTATAACAGTACTTTGGTGGGGTGCTCCTCCAATATACAGCCGGTTTTAATTAACACTGCTGCACCAGATCTCTCTCGAGGGGGAACGCAAGTAGCGCCAAAGGTGATCGCTTAATACAGTCCCGGGGCCGTGCAAATGGTAGGGATTCCAGGATAGGAAACGGCACAAATCACCTCTTATGGGGAAGGTGGGGTGGAGGAGTTGGCTAAATTTGATATTAAAGTGGAAACACCTATAACACAGCAAGTGGCACAGTGGTTTCTGTAGACTGTATTGGGTGGCACAGTGGTTTCTGTAGACTGCAGTGGGTGGCACAGTGGTTTCTGTAGACTGCAGTGGGTGGCACAGTGGTTTCTGTAGACTGCAGTGGGTGACACAGTAGTTTCTGTAGACTGCAGTGGATGGCACAGTGGTTTATGTAGACAGCAGTGGGTGGCACAGTGCTTTCTGTAGACTGTAGTGGGTGGCACAGTGGTTTCTGTAGACTGTAGTGGGTGGCACAATGGTTTATGTAGACTGCAGTGGGTGGCACAGTGGTTTATGTAGACAGCAGTGGGTGGCACAGTGCTTTCTGTAGACTGTAGTGGGTGGCACAGTGGTTTCTGTAGACTGTAGTGGGTGGCACAATGGTTTATGTAGACTGCAGTGGGTGGCACAGTGCTTTCTGTAGACTGTAGTGGGTGGCACAGTGGTTTCTGTAGACTGTAGTGGGTGGCACAATGGTTTATGTAGACTGCAGTGGGTGGCACAGTGGTTTCTGTAGACTGTATTGGGTGGCACAGTGGTTTCTGTAGACTGTATTGGGTGGCACAGTGGTTTCTGTAGACTGCAGTGGGTGGCACAGTGGTTTATGTAGACAGCAGTGGGTGGCACAGTGCTTTCTGTAGACTGTAGTGGGTGGCACAGTGGTTTCTGTAGACTGTAGTGGGTGGCACAATGGTTTATGTAGACTGCAGTGGGTGGCACAGTGGTTTCTGTAGACTGTGTGATTTTCTCAAACCTTTCTTCTGTTACTATTTTGCCAGAACGGGGTGGGGTTTATATGAAAACAGGCGGAGTTTCTTCTACAAGTGGACTTTTTGGCAGATCTGTATGTTTTCTCATGGATGATGTTTTTGTATGAATCTTTTCCGTGTTCGTATTCTTTTGTTTAAAGGATTTGTCGGCCATCCGTGTTGTGAGTGAAACATATATGGTTTCGATGTACTCAGGATAATTCAGCCTTTTTAGAATTGAATGTTACACATTTTTAGGACATTCTTTTAGCGATGGCTTCCTAAGTTAAGATTAGTCGTGACATTGGCTCTCAGTGTGATACATATTGGAAAACTGATCCAAATCTAAAAATGACACTAAGGGCTAGATTTACTAAGCTGCGGGATTGAAAAAGTGGGGATGTTGCCTATAGCAACCAATCAGATTCTAGCTGTCATTTATTTAGTACCTTCTACAAAATGACAGCTAGAATCTGATTGGTTGCTATAGGTAACATCCCCACTTTTTCAAACCCGCAGCTTAGTAAATCTAGCCCTAAGAGTTAGAGTGTAGGGCGCGTTCATAGGAAAGAGGCCTAAAACAATGTATGTGGTTTTAAAATCAGCCTGGCCTGGCAAGTTAAATATTTTGCCCAACCCTCCAGCACTCAATGGGTTAAAGCCGGCTCCATATAAAGTCCACGCACCGCACTCCAGGAGGTGTGAGATACAGCAAACAAAAACTGTCTGTTGTCTTTGTCTACGCTCCCTTGTCCGACAGCCCGCAACTTCCCGTTCTCATGGCGGTACTTTCCCTGAGGTTTCAATGTGAAGTCCCCAAACCCAGCTCCGGAGCATCCTCATGGATCTCCCTGAGCCTCAGGGCGAAGAAACGTCAGTAGGAAAATTGGGTCCATGTCACAGACTTCAAGATGTTAAGTCACTGGGCGCCAGCTGCCCAAATTACTGGAAGAATGAGTGTCCCCTCCTGACCAAAAGGACAATCACTAATCATCATCCCCATTTATTTATATAGCCCCACTGATTCCACAGCGCTGTACAGAGAACTCATTCACATCAGCCCCTCCCCATTGGAGCTTACAGTCTAAGTTCCCCTAACACACACACACACACACACAGAGACAGACTAGGTTCAATTTTTGATAGCAGCCAATTAACCTACCAGTATGTTGTTAGAGTGTGGGAGGAAACTGGAGCACCAGGAGGAAACCCACACAAACATGAGGAGAACATACAAACTCCTCACAAATAAGGCCATGGTTGGGAATTGAACTCATGACCCCACTGCTGTGAGGCAGAAGTGTTAACCACTTAGCCACCGTGCTGCCCGCTAATAACATGAGACTCCTCCTCTGTAGAATTATACACTTATTACACTCCTATACACATTAACCCCTTCACGCAATGTGGATCTTTACAAGTCACAACTAGCCGTACCACGGATTGACCTCCAATACATCATCATGCACAGTAGCCCATTGTCCCAACTTTACCATGGTGGAAGTGGACTATTTAAAATTCAAAAAGAACGATTTGTTCTTTTTTAGATTTTAATATATATTTACACAGTGTTTATGGATTGCTTTTAATAAATAAAGAAGTTACAAAAGCAAAAGAAGCATGTTATAATCAGTTACAGTACATACGATATGACAAGTCTAAGGGCTAGATTTACTAAACTGCGTGTTTGAAAAAAGTGGAGATGTTGCTTATAGCAACCAATCAGATTCTAGCTGTCATTTATTTAGTACATTCTACAAAATGACAGCTAGAATCTGATTGGTTGCTATAGGCAACATCCCCACTTTTTCAAACACGCAGCTTAGTAAATCTAGCCCTTAGACTTTTTTTTTTCTTGCATTATTTTTTCCTAGAATGTCCCAGATGTGGTCACATTACTTCTATACAGGAAAAGTGGAGATGCCCATAGTGAATCCATTGTATTCATTCAATGTGGACGGCAGAGCAGCGCTGAACGGGTGCCGGCAACGAATGGTGTTTGGGGGGTAGTGGAGGGGAGGATGGTACAGGGCACTTCAAAAGTGCTAGGCATGCCTCCGGGATGTGTGGCAATGCCCATAGTGACATGGCTCTGCCCCAACGTGACATAGCAATGCCCCTTGCTCCGATGGCAGATTCCCAAATATTGGGAGGTATGCTATAGTGAGCTCCATAATGCTGGTCACACGGCAGTGCCTTCATTAACAGAATTTACTAAAGGATTATAGATAGTTGGGGAATTGAATTGAACTATTATGGCACCTGAATGTTGTGGATTTCTCCTCCAACCCATATTGGGGGGGGGGGGTGAAGAGATATCCACCATGTTACATCGCCGCGGACTGCCTTCGTGACCGCTCTGTACGCACTCCGC